>NW_008238464.1:5369937-5390541 GCF_000691975.1 Corvus brachyrhynchos
TCTTTCCCTTTCCAGCAGAGGAGAGGACTGTGGAGTTTGAAGCTTGTAATGGGAATATATTTTTAAATGATTCTTTAAAAATGGAAGTTGCTCTGTTTTAAAACAGAAGAGCACAACATTGTCCGCAAAAGTCTTAAGTGTTGTCCATCTGTATATGGAACAGGAATAGGAATGGAATAGGAATAGGAATGGAATGGAATGGAATGGAATAAGCAGGGAAGGGAGAGGGGTTGGCTTTCTTAAATGGTGCCACACCAGCACTGTAATTTTATCTTCAATTCTTTCTTTAAAACATCATCACTTTTTAAAAATGAATACATGGTAACCCGTGTCTATTTTTTTAAATTCTATTTTTATTGGATTTAATTTGGTATTTACCAGTTCTGTGCAGGAATTACTGTAGTAGAGTCCTAGGTGGCATGGTCCCTTGGAGAAGGAAGAAAAGTTTTTGTAATAGTGAAGTTTTCAACTGACTTTTTCAGATTCAAGTGGCTGTACTGACATCAGAAAAGCATAAAGTTCAGGAACAACTGCGAACATCTTCAGAACAGCACCAGCGTATGATGAGTACTTGCCAGCAAAAAATTGCAACCCTGCAAGAAGAGTGCAGAGCAGCCCAGGTATTCCAGCGGAAGAAGTAATCTTAGAGACTTACGAAGGGAGATTTACTGCACTCTCTGCTTCTTCAAAAATATTTTGCAGATGTTTCACTCTTCTCTTTTTGTCTGTCAAGAATTAAGAATTACCCCCGTAATTGAGTGGTGGTATAAAGGACAAGCCAGACTGTCCTGGTTGACGTGTATCACTTGGGGTGACACATCTGGATTTGCGTACTTCTGTTTCCAGTAGGGAAAAACTTGTGGTAGTGGGGAGCCGGGGTTTATTTAAGATGATCAGTAAGTATACACTCAGGGAAAAGAAAAGTCTTGAAAGAAAAGAGCACAAACAAAATAAAGGAATAGAACTTGCTTCATTTAAAACAAATTAACACAGATACCACTTTAAAGAAAAAAAGCTGTGAGAAATATATTTGCAAGCACCTTTTCATATGCTGAAATATGAGCAGCTTCTTAATTGGCAGCTGAACTACATGCAAAACTGACACTATTGCTGAAGTTTATTATTATTTCTGGGATTTTTTTGCTCATATAACACTGTTTGATGGTCCTGGAATCTGCAGTGTTTGCATTGGAGACAAACAGATTAAGAATATAGTAGGACTGTTATGTTCAAACCACCTTTATGGTGATTACTACACTACTCTATGGCCACTGTTGTATGGTAGGTGTGCATCCTGCAGGTAAGTAACAGCTGAATGCAGCCTCTCAAAAAAACCTCTACATTTTAAAAAGGTGAACTGAAATGGACAAACTTTGTGGTTGCTGCTTCAGGAGGTTTGCCTTAGTTGTGCTGGTACACGTGGATCGTGGTTTTACAAATATATTCTTCATACCTGGGTGCTTACCATACCTGTCTGTGGTGGCTTGGTCTGTGATGCTGTAATATCAGCAAGGTTGTAGATCTTCCATATTGGCATGGCTTGAACCTCTTGGAAGATTAGCTTTCCTATTCAGATGCCCTACATCTGGAAAACAGATATTATTACAAGGTTATTAGCAAAGGAAAACTCCCTCTAAAGGAAAGGTGGACACCAAAGCAGATGGTAGAGAACAAAGTCGTGCTGACATTTAAGGCTGTGTACCTGAGGACTTAGGAATATTCTAGCTCACATAGTATGACAGGATGAAAAGCAAAGGATTCATTTAAAGAAATGACCACAAATTTATAGACTCTGAAAATCTGGAGCAGTGGCTAATCAGAGTCAGTTCTGTAGAATTTCACTCACCAGTTCAGCTGAAGGGAAAGTTTCCAAAATCCTTCTCTTAGGAGTGAGAGCATTTTAGTTACCTGTAAATGGGAGTGACTAATGAATCCATGAGCTTGTCCTAAGACCCAAGAAAGAAAACCTGCATCAGTGTTTTGGGTTGTTTTAGAGAAATGTACAACATGAGTACTGTAAGGATGGAATAATATTTGCTGTATAGTGTGCAGTCAAGGATGAAGCTTCTACGATGTGAGGCAATTTTCTGTATGTCCACAGGAACTCATGTAACAGCTGCATTTAGAAGAAAAGACAAACTAAACACCTTTACAGTCAACTACAATATTATATCTTGTGCTGTGTAATACCACTGCAAGACTGACTTAACTCCTCAGAATTATGCATAACTTCATGGCACATTAGAATTTTTGTCACCTTTGTAATACTGGAGAGAAACAGAATTATACCTCCTTTTGTATTTTCTGTCACCTTTGCCTTCATTTAAAGATGTTGATAGAAACCCTGGCTTGTGAATCTCTCAGTTGAATGCAGTTTTTGAATTTTCAAGTATTCTTTCATTTCTTGAACACTGGAATGTTGAAAATCAATGTCTCAAGTTTCACATGTTATGATACACAGTTAAAATCTAAAGAAACATCTGTTATGGTGGTCACTGTTTTAATTATCTATTTAAAAGAAGGAAATGCAGCAGGTGGTTTTCATTTTTTTCAGTG
Organism: Corvus brachyrhynchos; assembly: GCF_000691975.1. Classification (NCBI taxonomy): domain Eukaryota; kingdom Metazoa; phylum Chordata; class Aves; order Passeriformes; family Corvidae; genus Corvus; species Corvus brachyrhynchos. The sequence continues at coordinate 5,372,494 of NW_008238464.1, forward strand.
TAAGATGTGTTTCATTATCAAGAAATAAGGGAGTAATAATCAATAGTAAAACTTACGGGTTTGTTTTCTGTGTGATAGGCTGAACAAGCATCTGTTACATCTGAATTTGAGAGCTACAAAGTCCGTGTTCATAATGTTCTAAAACAGCAAAAGAATAAATCTGCTGCTCGGACAGAATCTGAAGGAGCCAAACAAGAAAGGTAAAACTAACGTTTTTACTTGACCTGTAATCTGCCTGTGGCACTGCCTAACTGAACAGAAGAAATGCCAGTTTCTACTGTCGTGGTACTGTATTAGTTCTAGCTGGGTTTGTCTTTCTAACAATTATTTTAGTGTAGATTACCTATTGTTACAGTTAGAAGGAAAAGTAAGGTCTTAAGAAGTTTTTTATGACTCTAATGAGCAGAAATTAGCCAGCACATTCTGTGTAGACTTGACATGATGTTTCTCTGATGTGAAGTAGCCAACTGCCATTTGCAACTAAGAAGAAAAGAGCAGATTGGTTCGGTTCAGCTGAGTTCACTTCGAACTTTTTCAGGAATTAGTGGTTTAGTATAGGTAAAGCTCTGGATGCCAGTTCAGTCATCAGTTCCAGTAGATTTACAAAATCCTCTATGTTGTATCATATGAGGAAAGACTTGGAAGAAAAAAGTTACACTACTGAAAGTTCCCTGAAAATCCTTTAAGTACGGTCATAAGCCAGGTGAATTCAGATTCGCTTCAGAAAATATCTCAACTCACTGCAAAAATCAACCAGTCCCTGCAAGTTATTTTTATAAGTCGTTGATGGCTGCCCTTGGTGACAGACTGGGTGTTTATGTGTGGAATGTCAGGATTCATTTCTGATAGACCTTCAGTCGGTACCAACAACTGCAGGCAAAAATCCACCAGAGGGCGACTTGTGCTTTGTTAGAGACCTGGGTTTAGGGTTGGTTTGGGGTTTTTTAAACATTCTTGCCTTTGAAGCAACAAAGCTGCAAGAGTTACATTTCTTTGTCTCTCCTTTTTGCAGAATTTTAAGAAGTTCTGGTATTGTTTTGCGTTGTTTTTGTGAGAGAGACCTATCTTAGAAACAAATTGGATAAGCAATAAACAGATGACAAATGTTTTCCAAAGAAATTATTTACAAGTATCAACCCTAAGGATTAGTGAGATGTGCAGTTCATGAGATAATGGAGGTGTCTGCATATATAAATACAGAAATCAGTAAAAATAGAATGTGTGTGACTTAAGATTTTTTTCTTCCTGATATATCTGATTTTGATTTGTTTCTGACCAACTGTGTTTATCTGTTACAGACTTGATGTTGCTTTCTAGTTCTTTGCTCAAAATCTACTCCAACCATTTGTCCCCTGTATTTGGTCTTATTGAACTGATGTGCATTTACTAAACATACAAAAAAAAGCCTCACTATTTTCAAGAAGAAATTTTTTGTGCCATCTGAATCCTATATATTATTTCCTTCTGTCTTGGCCTTCCTTGAAGTAGAAAGTGCTATCAGTCATGCTTTCTACACCAATAGTTGCATTCCCAGCAGTTCAGATGGGATGTGGCAAACCTATTTGTATCTACATTGAAATAGGATCTGGTTGTTTCTGCTTGTAGCCACATTCTAAGATTATTTTGGTCTTAGTGCTGTGTTGATTTAATTAATAAATATGCAATTTGGATCAGCTATCCAAAAAGTTGTGGATATCATATAGGTTCTGAAATAATTAATTATTTTAAATGCATGTTGCATATTACTTTTTCTTCCATGTGCAGGGAACAGTTGGAAATGGTGATAGATCAACTTAAAGTGAAGCTGCAGGATGCTCAGCATAATTCACAAATGAATGCATCTGAACTCCAGGCATTGCAGTCTGAACATGACACCCTGCTGGAAAGACACAATAAGATTCTGCAAGAGACTGTTGCAAAAGAAGCAGAACTCCGTGAAAAGTATGGTCCGCTGATGAATAGATACAGATATTTTATTTTGTTTGAACTTTAAGATCTTGGCATGTAGAAGCCTGTAAATGTACTTAACAAAGAAGAGGCATGTTCTTGAGAAAGTTAAAGGAATTTTCAAAAGAATTGTTGGCTATTTTTCATGAGTCATCAGAAGTCTCAACAATGGCAATGCAATAGTAGCTGATGAGGGAATTTGAGATTTCTGCAAGCTTTCTACCTCTTAACTAAATCTAAATTAATCTAATCTCATTAAATCTAATTAAACTAATTAAAAATTAACATTTTTAAAGCATATTGACTATTTTTAAGTCTAATGCCCAGCACTACATTTGTGTTGTACTGCTCTACTAAATTTTATGGATGTTTCCTATTAAAAAAAAAATAAGATACTTATATGCAAAGCAAACAAGTTCACTGAAAAAATACCTAGTTCTTGTCCACCAAGTGCCTTTCTTACAGAAAGTACTGTATTTTCAGTTTGTGCTTGCCACAGTCTTAATTTTCTGTTTCTTTCAAAATGAAAGGAATCTGTTTAATCTGTATCACATCTTGAAAAATCACATGAGTACCTGATGCTTGAACTCCTCAAAAAGAGTCTGTCCTCATCTTTTCTTCTCCATTTAGGTACAAAGAAGTTCACATGAGGTATTAATTAGAAATTACAGATTGGTATTAGGAACTGTTGACTTCTTGTCACTGTCTTTGTACAGTTTTATCTGTTCCTCATAGCTACGTAATGGTTCACTGTAGTCAACCAAATTATGTTCTGCATTTTCCTGGAAACAAACCATTCACAATAGGTTCCCTTTATACCTAGACACTGGTCTTTGCTACTCTGGCTCTGTTTAAGTCTGTGTGCTTATAAAGGCAAGTCCTGGGCTTAGGCTTTCCATTAATGCACTTGTTTAACTGCATATATTTAATTGTTTAATATTATATATTATTATTTAATATATTTAATTGCTTGTGACAGTTTTTTCGTGCTTCTGGAGTACCTCCACACTAGGTACAACTGATGAGTTACTGACATTTTTCTTGCTAACAGCTACACTCTTCTGCACTGGAAGTTGAGGTTTAAAAAAATTAAACTTACCTTCTTAGAAACCTGTGTTTTTAGAAGTCCTGCATAAGTGTTTGGTAAGCAGATGTTATAGGAAGTGGACTATAAGTGGCATGCCCTGTATGACACTATAAAGAGTCATGATGCAGTTTTAGAATTTAAAAATGTTTAGACCACAATGTCTGTTAAGTCTTTCATTATTTCCCAAAGACATCTGAATTTTTTGTTCTGAAATAGAAGTCGAGTTTATATAGCACAGTGCATTCATATGATAGGAAATAAGTGTAACTTTTTCAGTCTCAGATTTTCCCTGTAAAAAGAGGACTTTAAGTGAAAAACAGTTGCACACAGTCATTCTAAGATAATCATACACATGAAAATGGAAAACTGCCTCAAACTGTAAAAATTTTGATATGTAAAATGACATTGTTTTGCTGTTTGTGTCTTACTGTTTGTGCATGCACTGTTTTCAGACTCTGCACAATACAGTCTGAGAACATGTTCATCAAAACAGAGCACGCCCAGGCGTTGAGTCAGCTGACAGCCCAGAATGAAGCTCTCCGGAACAATTTCAGAGATCAGGTCAGGAACCTGCAAGAGGAGCACAGGAAGACAGTAGAGACACTTCAGCAGCAACTCGCCAGAGTAGAAGCTCAGCTCTTCCAACTCAAAAGTGAACCAAGCACTAGAGGTAACTTCCAGGCAGAATACCAGTTTTTCATGGGTTGGTTACAGATTTGTGTGCCCCAGTCTGAAGCTAAAACATGCTTACAGTGTTTGATTCTGTAAAATCACCAGAAACTTTTTCTGGAAAATCTGCAGCATGCTGTATCAGTCCACAGATACCAAGTCAGGAGTGTGTCTTTGTTATTATTTACTGTCACTTCAGAATCCCAAGGTCCTTGAATACATGCAGAGGAGGGCAACAAAGGTGGTGGAAGGGCTGGAAGGACTGTCCTGTGAGGAGCAGCTGAGGACTCTGGGTTGGTCTAGTTTGGAGGAAAGCAGGATGAGGGCAACCTCATTGCTGTCTTACAGATTCCTGAGGAGATGAAGTGAAGAGGGAAGTGCTGAGCTCTTCTCCCTGGTACCCATATAGGACATATGGGAATGGTTCAGAGCTGCCATGGGGAGGTTCAGACTGGATATTAGGAAGCATTTTCTTACTGAAAGAGTGGTCAAACTCTGGGACAGGCTTCTTAAAGAGCTGATTGATGCCTCAAACCTGTCAGTGTTTTAAGAGGCATTTGGACAATGCCCTTGATAATGTTTTAACATTTGATCAGCTGTGACATGGTCAGCCAGTTGGACTAGATACTTGTAGGTCACTTCCAAGTGGAGCTATTCTGTTCTAGAATCTGCATCACTGTTATCTATTCTGCAGTATCTGCATTGTCAGACAGATGGAGGGAAATTTTTTTGTAAATATTTGGTGTTCTTATCAGGTTGTCTCAGGTTTTGGAGCATGCTGTACATCTGCCTCAAGTACAAGGTGTAAAGCTAAAGGAAAGTGTATTGAAAGCTGTTTTAAGAATGTTTGTTATTTGTATACATGCTATTTATTAGTATACTTGCTGTTTGATCCTTCTTCGAATTTAAGATTTTACTGTCTTCAAGCTCAAGTGCTATTTTTGTATCTGTAAAGTTACTAATAAGGAGGTAGCTGGACATTTGCCAAGCAGCAGTAACAGTTTAAGAAGTTCCTATGTTACTACTGAAGCAGAAGAATTTACACTTTCCCACAGGACTGGTGGAAATAAAAGTGAATTCTATTATGCATTAAAAGTATTTGTTACCGTAGCTAAAACACATCTTCAGGGAGATGAGCATGAAGGTTTCATAGTCATTGAAATAAAAATTGCCAGTCAAGTTTGGGTTTAGAACCAGACTTTGATTGGAATGTTCATTTAGAGGTGAAAGGCTGTATTTTGCTATTATAACTGTTACGTGTGTATCTAGCTTTCTCTTTTTGCTTCACTTTCCCCTGCATTTTGAAAACTGTTTTATGTACTGCTCTCAATCCAAGACAGTCACAGACATAGCCCTCCCAATTTCATTCTGATACGAACATCAGTAAGTGTCTTCCAGGTCCAGGTGTTTCAAATCTGGCAACGAAGAACTTGAGAGAACGGCGGAGCGCTGACCTTCCTGTCCTCGATGTGCATACTGTCGCTAGGGAAGAGGGAGAAGGTATGGAAACAACAGACACAGAGTCTGTCTCCTCAGCCAGCACCTATGTTCAGTCCTTGGAGCAGCTTCTGAACTCGTCAGAAGCAAAGCCTGGTAAGTAGATCGTGGCTTTCAGAAACGCTTGCCTACATGGGTTGCAGAAGTTTGTGCCCTCAAACTATTTTAGAGCATTGTGTTTCATGCTTTTAGGTGCAAGACACAACTGACTTGACAAGTCTAGTCAAGTGCCACTGAGTTTACACAGTTCTGAACTTTTGTAGGAGTTTTGTCATTGAATAAGGACTAACAGTAGAACATTCCTACAGGATTTAGTGATTTAAAGATGTCATATTTCTGAGCTTTTAAATGGAAAAGACTGGGTGAGCAAGTCAGTGAATAGTTACAGAAATTTTTGTGTTCTGGATGAGTCTCTACTAGGGACAATTAAGTGCAGATTTAAGCTTATTAATGAAAAGATAAAACTTCTGTTCATCTTAATGAGGCTTATTAGAACAGGTCTTTATTCATAGGATTTCTTCTAGGAAACTGAAATCCAGCATGAAGAAGAATGTTTTAAGAGTCACCCAAAAAACAGTAAAATACGTGGTAGCATATAATCTCGTTTTAAAAGTCTACTGATGACTTTGTGGATAACTATTGAAAATCTCTGTTTATGGGTAGGAAATAAGGTATCTTGGTGTATTCTAGAACTGTTTAGTCAGCCCCCATCTAATATATAAACAAAAATAGATCAGAAAATTAAGCATGCAGCAGCAGCATTGATGCCTGTTAAGTCTGCAGTCTGGCTTTGCATGAATTGTTCATAAGAAACTACATTATTCAAGTCCTGATGTTAAGTAAGTATGAATTAGATGCAAGTGCTTTTTCCTTCTCTTAGTTTTCTTTTCCAATTAATTACAGAACCATCTCAGTGGCAAGCAGATATCACCAAGGATGAACTGATTCAGAAACTAAACACAACAACTAAGAGTGCTGATCACTTGAATGAATTACTTCGTGAATCAGAAGCAACCAATGCAATCCTAATGGAACAAATCAAGGTTAGCAAACATACAAGAGATATGAGGACGGCTCTCATTTCCATGGCCTGTTTGTTAGACCAAATATCTTTCAGAAAATACCAGTCTATAAAATTTTGGTGATATGAAACCTAATTTTGGAGGGACTTTTATTCCACAGGTCTAATTAGTGCTTCCAGTGTCTACTTCAGTTTTGGGCTTCTTTTTCACTACAGTCTGTAGTTGGGTAGGCATGTGGGGGAGGCGGAGAGCAGTGTGGAGTAAAAGCTTCTACAAAAAAACCTCAGGAGTTTGGAAGTTTAATGTTTACTAAAGGGTCTATACTATTTTCACTTAGATAAAAGCAGTAAATCCCAAGAGGAGTATTGTCTGGTTTCTCTTTCTGTAACCCGTTTTAGCTGCCTTAAGTTAAAAGAAGATACTTGAACTAATGTATGAGTGAGCTTTCTGAAGAGATTTCTAAATGTACTAAGCTTTGTCTTACAAAATGCTTTTAAATGAATATCATCAGATTTCTGAATTATTTAACTGTTCCACTGTTATCTACTCTTTGATCACTGATATTCTCTCTACTGCACAAATTTTAGCAAAAAAGGTTATTTTTAGGCAATAAGAAGTTATTTCTTACAACATTATCACATACTTAATTTTCACTGGATTTTTGTCCTGAATACATTGCTATACACACATTATTCCTTTTGAAGCAAGCTGTGCAATTCATTTTTTAGCTCTTCAAAAGACCTTTGTTCGATTACTCATTAAATGAAACAAACAGCATTACATATTTTTCCCTCATCTGCAGCTTCTTAAGAATGAAATAAGAAGATTGGAAAGAAATCAAGAGAGAGAAAAGTCTGTGGCTAATCTAGAATACTTGAAGAATGTTCTGTTGCAGTTCATATTTCTGAAATCAGGAAGCGAGAAAGAACGGCTGCTCCCAGTAATAGACACCATGTTGCAGCTCAGCCCTGAAGAGAAGGGGAAGCTGGTTGCAATTGCACAAGGTAGGTGGTGTTCAAAATACTGTCACAAAAAGAAGGAGAATTGAAAAAGGAAAAGGACAGTTCTGTGCTGTCTGTTGTGAGAAAAAACAAAACTTAGCAACATAATGCCAGTGAGCTAGTCATAAAATGATTTTGCTTTGTTGGGAAGTTACTATTCAATTTTCAGTAAACAGAACAAATACCATAAAATTAAGATAAAATATCATTTCTTCTGAAACATTCACATTTTAGGAAGACAATGGTAAGTTGTAAAAATTTTATGTGTTCATGTTTTGAGTAGAGTTTAAAAAATTTTTGTCAAAATAGAGGTTAATATAATTTAATTACTTTCTTTGCAGATGTTCTAAACAGATAACTGAAGTGGTCCTCTCAAGGCAGTACTGCAGATCTAATATTAGTTTCAATACAGTACCTTTAAAAATATCTGAAAGAAAATATGCTCTTTGTTGAAGAAATAAAGAAACTAGGGAAGGAAATAAAAAGAGTTAGGCATTTGCAAGAAATTAACACAGGATTTACATGTACAATAATTTTCTGTTTCTGGTTCAAATACTCTGAGCATTTGTTCCCTTGAAATACTTTTTAAGGTATTGTTTGTCATTTCTCAGTAACAGTAGCTTCTTGTACTTCATTAGGAACTGACCTATACTTTATTTTTAAATTAATATAAACAATAAGCAACACATGTACATATAAGAACTTAAAACTTGTGAACAAAATTACATTAAAAAGGGAAGTGTTCAAGTACTGCATTCCATGATAGGCTGTGCATTTGAACAAAGATGTAAATCAAGTCCATAGCATGTTGATGTTGTTCTGGCCCTCTAATGAAGACTGATTGGATTTTTCTGGAGAATGGTGATAAATTACCTTTTTCAGACATTCTCAAGTACCCAAAGTAAAGTGGACTTGGTGGTACAATCTATATCTATGTCAGCCCAAGAGTGAGTTCCTTTCTCAGCAAGCTTGAGGACAGCATTTGAAAAAGGATAAAGGAAAGGAGTGGGACAGGATCATGTAACCAAGTGATGCAATGTCTAACGTAATACAAAGTATGTTTTTGTTCCTCCTTCAGGTGAAGAAGAGAGTACCTCACGGCCCTCTGGGTGGGCTTCGTACCTCCACAGCTGGTCAGGACTTCGATAAAACAGTGGAAGCACTGAATCTTTAAAAACATTCCACAACTGCAAAACCAAGAAATCTTACTGTAGAAGATCTGTTGGTGTTGTAGCATTGAACTACAGGGTTTTATTTTTGTGTGTTATTTTCAGCTTTTTAGGCTCTTCTAAGAAAGAAGCCTGCAGTAGCTCTGAAAGATGGTCCTATTTTATGCTCTGGCAGCAGTGAACTGTTTGTCTTGTAAATGTTAAAGCTGATAATAAGAACTATGAGAACTGACAAATTAATTGCAGATTGCCTGGAAGCAGAATTTGTTAAACCTGTGATAGCTCTTTTGATAGTTAAAAAGTTTGATCTGATATATTAACTGGAATAACTAGACTTTAGATTTAAAGCATTTTAAAGTGTTTACAGTTGCTTTCACATATCATTGTCAGCTGGCTAATCTATATGGTTAGTGTTATCCTCTGCACGTTTAAGAAACTTAAAATTATTTCCTCTCTTGTGATGGCTACAAAATGTAACATAATTAAGAAACAGGGCATTTTCTGCTTTAAGGTTGTAGTCTTTCTTAATTTTTTTTTTTTTTGCAAACCATGAAGGCAACAGTTCACAAAATGTAGAGGGTGCAAAAATCTATATGAATTACAGTGCTTGTCACATCCGGGCATGGTACTGTAGCAGTGATTAATGGCATCTATGGAAGCCTTAGGAGAGTACTCCAAGACTCAGAGGTCTTAAGTCCTAAGTGAGCTGAAGCTTTGAGAGAAAGGACTTAAGCTAGGGCTTTTTAACCTGAGGTTGGAAGTTTGTAGAAAAGACCAGGAAGAAATGTTTCATTACTGTAGTGATGTCTGTACTGGGATGACAAGGCTACTCATACTGACTTAATCATATTGAAGACACTAAGAAAGAATCTGAGCCCACAGGTCAGACTCCTATCATTAATTTCTGAGAGAAAAGAATGAAGCTTTTGTCAGTAGATGCATCTTTTAAGTGTTCTAATGATTGAAGATCTTACACCATTCTCTCACCTACCTGTGTGTGTGCACATCGTTTGCACAGATCTTTTGCACAGATGAGATGATCTCTGTTCCACATTCCTCAACAGAATGTTGGTTTTTTTCCTAGAAAAATGAATTTCTACCATCTCTGCTTCTATTATCTTCAATTGTCTTCTCCCATAATGCCTTTCACCATCTTAATTTATTTGTAAGGTTTTAAAAAGCATACACCTGGGTTTGAATCCTGCTTATGTTTAAACCGGAAGTTTCTGTCTTTTTCACTCACCTTTTCATGTCCTCTGTGTTGTTTTACAGAGAGTCTTTCCTTGGTACACATACAAATACTAAATAGGGTTCCTCTCTATCTACCTTAGCTCAGGCTCTGAGGAAATGATGCTTGTTCCTTTAATATTGCCTTATTTCAGGCTGAGATTAATCTAAACATATGAACAGCAGAATGGCAACATGTTGAGAATAAACTGTTCAGTAAGTGTGCTTTTGGTTTAATTTTTTGCTTATTGTATATATTTCAGTACACAATCAACAAAGCCAACAGGCTTTATTTAGGTATTTTAATTCTTTTCCTCCACCTTAGGTACTCTTTTTTTCTTCCCCTCCAATATGTGTTTTAACTGGAACCTTTATGGTTTGTGCTACTGGGGAAAACATTCTCTGTGAATATTCAGAACATAGAACTGATCAACGGTAGTATGACAGTAGGGATGAGTCTTTAGGTGTCTGTAGGTGGCAAGCAGGAGGCTCTGTTTAGGCTTTCTTTCATTTGCTTCTGGAGTGGTTTAGCCTATCTTCAGCATTCACGATTTGGACCAGATTTTGGATGTTGAGTTCTAACTCCTTATTCAGCTGGGTTTGGTTATTGTCACTCAAAAGAATGCCATAACACAGCAACAGGAGAGATTTGAAGTATGTATAAAACTAAGTGCTAGTCATCCTCCTGCTGTGATTTTAACAATGGAAACATGAGTGGAAGGGTATGGCTTTGTCTTAGTCCGCACTCCGTTTGCAGCTGACCCGATTTAGTCTCCGCTGTTGCTGAAGAGCTGTGACAAGTTCCTCTTAAAATGCACATATTTCAGAACTGTAAATTATTTAACATTGTAAGCTGTGAATGAAGGTATGCAAGTAACATATATCACTGGCTGTATTAAATACCAGTTGCTTATTGACTTCTTTCAAGTCTGAGTTGCATGCTCACTGTTTTTAGTAAAACTTGAGTACCATACTTATGAATGTAGTGAACAACTTGCATTAATATATTTTTTTTTACAATGGAAGATTGAGATCTTAATTAATGTAAAAATATTTTAGTAACTGCTACCAAACTGTTTTCTGTTGGTAGGATTGCCAGAACTTACCTATGTGGCAATAAACTGACTGTAAGCAAATATATCAGAGTTTAATAGACACTTGCAGTAAATGGCATAGAAGAATGTGAACTGGAAATGGGATTATTTTGCAAAGAGAACTTTTTATATGTCATATATTTGCATTTGTAATGTACAGCACTGTAGCTGTGATTTGCTTTCAAAAAGCAGTTTAAAGTTTTAACTAGTACTGCTGCTTCTTGATATACTGTGGTGCTCTTTTTTGGAAGAGCACTGTGCTGACTTTGCTTTCTGGTTCTTTTTGTTTTCTTTACAGTGCCACATTTGTTAGAATGTTTCACAGAAAATGCCACCCTTGCCCAAAATGTTTATAAGTTTAGGACCAATTTTTATCTTTTAATAGCCTGGCTTCAGCCCAAGCCTAAGCAGGGCATAATAATAATAATAATAGTAGTAGTAATAATAATTCTACTGTCACTATGCAGAGTATATATTAATTAAAAACCAAAAATGGGAGTGATTCAACATTCCCAGACCTGCATGTGCACTGTGGCTGAATCTTTAGTTACCTAATGCTGACTTAGAAATGGGTTATATATCTTTTGTGTTCCTTTTATCCAGAAGGGAGGCTCATCTGTGCAAGCAAAAAGTGCTCCAGATGAAAGACAGGAAGATGAGAGCTTGTCAGGCTGTTGTATAGATGTGGCCAGTTGAATCTGGGGTTCAGGATGGCCAATGGGAACCGTGTTAGAAATTATACACGAGAGTAAAGTTGCTTTTTTTCTTTCATGATCCTCCTTCCCCAAAGTATAACTCTGAGAATACAGGGTTAGATTATTTTCTAAATTTAAATCCTCCTTTGTGTATCTCTCTCCATCCTTTTGCTGTGATAACAGATGATAATATTGTGAAATTGTGGAGGAATGCCTAAAAACTCTCCTTAGTTTGTACTAAGTGACTTTGAAGGCAGCTTAAAAATACATGCTTCATTTGGCTTATGCCTTGGCTTCACCCAGTGCACCAATACTTCCTAAACTACCTGCTAGTTCTGCTATTGTTGGCACTGTGAAAATATCTCCCTTAGAAACCTTGCAAATAGCAGTCACCACTCACAAGATGAGAAACCAAATGTATGAAGAGGTAAAAATATATTTGTTGTAGTAATTTCAGAATTTCTAGTCTGGATAGATAAGTATTTTGTTTGGAAATGATGTCTTTGATGGCCTTTTCATGTGGCCGTTGCTTCAATAAAATTCACCTTAACTCAACAGAGTGCCTTATTTTTTTCCCCTGAATGCCTTTTCTTACCTGAGAAAATGCTACTCAGGTGCAAGGTAGAAAACAAGGAATGTCTGTCATTGTATTGAAGAGATTTTATGGATCTGGTATAGTATCTACAGCCTTTACTTTGGAAGACAGCTACAGCAATGGATTCTTCTGGATGAACAGAAAAGAAATTGGTTTGTTACAGGGGGTTTTAGAAAAAAAGAAAATTTAAAAAAAGCTCATTTAAATCTTCAACTTCATCTTTAAACTTCAACTGTATTACTAGATTGTCACCAGCAATCTGGCAATATGGGTCATGAGGGAGAGGAGGGATGCAGAAATTATTAATGGCCTTGTTAGCAAGAATGTGCTGTGTACGGGTACTCCCTACCTTATAAATCAGCATGAGTTTCTAATTGCACTCAACTTTAAAATTACATCTTCCCTAATACCCTGTGATAATTTTTCTTTATCTGCATAATTGTCCTAGTGCAAAGATTACATGCTCAGTAGATGAAGCAGTGTTGGGTTTGATTTAAGCGAGAGTTTGGTGTTCTTGCCAACCAGTTTTCTTAGACCATGCTTATTAGGCAAATATGTGGCCAGAGAGGGGATAATAAGCTGTGAAAAGAAGACATAATAAATGGATATAACAGTCCTATAAGAGACCCTGATACTTCCAGTCAACCACTAACAGCTTTCACATAAATGTATATGTGCTATGGGGAAGGGAAATAATATTCTGACTACTTTTTAAACTGAATTTGATTAAAAATTTATTATATGGTTGTGAAAGGATGAGAAGATGCATCTTACTTTCAGGAGCTTCCTTCCTTTCCTTCGTGTCCTGTGTCTCTCAGGCTCGTCCTGAGGATTCAGGCTGGATTGAACTGTGAAGACTGAGAATAGTAAAACAAGTACGGAAATGCACATCAGTTACTGTTCCAACAATTCACCATGCCTTGGTATTAGCAAATATTTTTTTTTTTTTTTTCTGTCAGTTGAATGCCTGAAGGCTTTTTAAGAATCCAAGGTAAATGTAATCAGTGTAAAATACAGTGTGCTCTTTTGGGCATGGGCACAATCCCAGTCCTCCACATTTAAAGTGTTTTAAATTGATAGACATTGGATAGCAGTTATTGTATGCATGTAGAATTTAAGTGGGGTTTATTGTTTCATTGCCTGAAAATCGAAGCTTGTTCTGAGAACACTCAGACTGTTTCCGGAGGGTTGGTACATATTAGCTTTTGGCTCTCTTGCTCTTTGCAGGATGCAGAGCATCTCAAAAATAAAAAGCATAGAAGCCATTACAGAGCTCCAGAAAAAGGCTGTTACCCAAATACTGTTTTACTGTTGTTACTCCCCTTTGTGGAGTTAAGTTGCTGATGCTCAGCACTATTCTTGCCAAGGGAGAAGGCCAATGACACCATTTTGGCTTTAGCAGCCAAATATTTATACAGACTGGTTAATGTTCCTTTCACTTCTAGTGACAGCATTGACTTAAACCTGCAGCTGTAGCAGTCCAGGGGAAGGCTGCCTGCCTTTGCAAGGGGACAGATGGGTGGCCCCTCTGCCACCCAGTAGATGAAGGCTACAGAGGGCCTACAGAGGATGAAGGTGGACAGAGGGCTACAGCCTCGGGAACAGTGGGGAGAAGAGCAGATGGTGATAAAAACCTGAACCATCTGCTGTTGTTGATGTGGCAGCTCCCTGTCCCTGCCCTGACTACCCACCAGCCTTTCTCTTGGAAACTGGTTAAACCAGTTGTTTGCAGTGGTGGGGGATAGTAGATATCTTGCAGGAAGAAGATTTTCAGAAAACGCAGAAAAGCTAAGTATAGGGTTTTAACATTCTGGGAAAGATGGGAATTGCAGTGACAAAAAGCTTGGAATAGAAAAATTACACACTTTTACTAAAAATGTGAGAGTAGTACCATGATCTCCAAGAGTCATTATTTCTTAAAGTACCCATTTTGTGATGCTGCCATAAGTTTTTTCTTTAGCCTTTACTGTGTCTGTCCAAGTACTGATCTCGTCATGAGGCAGAAATTTATGCTGCTAAATACGGAATTTTATTGATAAATTTTGCAGAGGTTTGAGATTGATCAGTAAAAGTTATATCCTTGGTTTTGCAGAGTCTCCTTCCCTCTTCCAAGAAACAATGATGCCAAATATACTAGGTGTGTCTAAAATGCATGAAGCAGAAATCTGATTCCTTTTATATGGATGTCAGAATGATCACTAAAATAAGTCTTCCAGTATTCTGAGAATACTACATATTTTTTTTAATAATAGCCAAGTTTTTTTAGAGATATCAAATAGTGGTTGAAACTTATTTATTCAATTGGTAAGTGAATTTATTAATGCTAAGCAAAAATGCAAAGTTCATTAACAGCTTTGCCAAGAATATTTAGGTGGACACCCTGTGTTCAAAAATTATTCCTGCTTACATGGTCAAAGCTTCCTTCACTGTTGCTTTAACTTCACAGCTTTGGAGGTGTGACATGAAGAACACTGACAATTTACAATTTAAATCCATTGGTTATATTAAGGAAAACAACTACGGGGTTGCTCTGCTAACAGGCACTCTGAGTCAGAGAAGGCTTAGTTTGGATATTAGAAAGAAATTCTGTACTGTGAGGGTGGTGAGGCCCTGGAACTGTTTCCCAGAGAAGCTGTGGATGCCCCATTCCTGGAAGTGTTTAAAGGCAGGTTGGATGAGGCTCTGAGCAACCTTGTCTAATGCAAGACATCGCCTGTGGCGGGGGGGGTTGGAACTACGTGATCTTTAAGCTCCCTTACAACCCAGACCATTCTATGAATCTACCATCTGTAGTCACATGAAGTTCTGGTAGAAAGCAAAAGCTAGAGCAAATAACACAGTTAGAAGTTACTTACTCATGTCCCTTCATACCACTCTGGCAAAATCGTAAAATACTTTTTCATTTCCAGAAGAAGAACTTGACGTAAAGATATTTGTGATTTGAGACAGGCAGTCAAATCCTTTGACCAAGCAGCTGCCTTCTGTCCCCAATAATCCTTCCTTTCTCACTTCTTCCTGAGGCCTACAATAATGGCCTTGTTTAATGTCAGCAAAGCTGATCATGCATTTAGCTCTAAATAGGTAAAGGCTCTGTGCTATCACTTAAGAGTGACAGAATAATTTAAGTTGGAGAAGACCTTGACTATCAAAGAGTTCAGCTGTTAACCTGGCACTGCCGAGTCCATGTCACTAAAGTGCCACTTCCAGCTGCAGTAGAGTAAGTTTGGCATTTCAACAGTGATGGAAAATGTAAAGTGCTTTGGAAACAGAACATCAGACGCCTACTTAAAACTGCATTTTACTCGGTCTTAAAGGGAGAGATGAGAGTAAAAAAAAAAAAACACATTAATTTTGTGATTAATATGCTAGGCTGGACACACAGAGTCCAAATTCCCTGCTTTGCCACATGCTTCCTTTGTAAATTTAATTTCAGTTTCTCTGCCTCTATTTCCTGACTCGCCTGCTGGGGATAATGGCACTTCTCTGTCTGATGCCAAGTACATTAGCAGCAGAATATTAAACTTTGTGATGGGTTTGTAAGCAGAAATAAGTAGGTAGATTACCATATTTTTTTTAAACTGCATAGGAAGAAAATTGTCATAGCCTGCACTAACAGTGGAATGGGAGGAATGATCTTTTGAGTCTGTGGTGTGTGTTTTGTGAATCCTATTACATTACTTGCCTAAGAATATTCTGGACTGAATTTTACAAGTTAATTAGAATGCCAGCATGCTCTAATACTATGTAATGGACAATTAATAACAATTAAGATTTGTTATTTCTGTTGTACAGCAAGACAAAACAAAAATTTAAATCAGACCCCAAGGCGCAAACTTGCTGCAAAGTGCACAGAGCCTGGGGAGGCAAACTGTGAAACTGAATTCCTGGCTTTTCTTGGTACAGCGTTTCCAAAAGCTGCTAGTACTTAGTGTTTGGCATTTGTACATGTTTGGGGAAGGCTCTCCCACTCTCTATGAAAATGCTTTGCTACTTTGAGATTATATTGCTAGCAGACTAGGCTTTAGGGATTTCATCTTTAAAAGCACTGGAAAACTGCACATGGTGCAATTCACTTGCTGTTAAATCTATTAATGTGCTCTCCAAAGGAAGCGCCACAATGGCTGCGCTTGTTGGCTGGCACTGCCTGTTAATTATTTCCAGAATTTACTGTTCTGAAGTTTGCGGCCCTGGTAGTTGCATGCCTGCCCAGCCACCTCCCTGCCGTTTCAGGCTGTGCTGGTCAGAGGGGCTGCTCTTCAGCTGGGCTCAGCAGCCAGGGACAACCACCTCCTACAGCTCCCCAGGAGAACTGGCAATGGGAGAGACCCTGAAATCCTTGCAGACAAGCTGAGGTTAATTAAAGACATTCATGAAGCTGCCTACAAGTAATGGCAGACTGCCCAAAGCAGATTAGAAAAGAACCAAAAGGGTTGTATTACCTTCAGCTGGCACAGAATGAGTACTTACTTATTTAGATGATATAAGGAAGCTTTGCTGACAGACTCATTAAAATGGGTGAGTGTTCTGGAGTTAGGTTTGGTTGTTTTGTGTTTTGCTTTTATTTTAATTGAGGGGGGTGTGATTGGTTTTCCAACATAATCACACCGTTGTTGAGGTTGGCAGGCACCTCTGGAGGTCACTTGTCCAACCTCTCTGTTCAAGCAGGGCCACCTACAGCCAGATTCCTAAGATCACATCCAGGTGGCTATGGTGTACCTTTAAGGGTGGAGACTCCACAGCCTCCACAGACAACCTCTACCAGCGTTCAGTCATTCTCACAGTGAAAACTTCTTCCCCGATGTTCAGAGGGAAGCTCCTATGTTTCAGTTTTTCTCCTGCCTCTGTTCTGTCACCAGACTCCACTGAAAAGAGACTGGCTCTGCCCTCCTTGTACCTGCCCTTCTCATATGTTTTTATTAATTGGCAAGATCTCTCTGAGCCTTCTCTTCTCCAGGCTGAGCAGTCCCAGCTCCCTGTCTCTTCTCATAGGAGAAGTGTTCCAGTCTCTAAATAATCTCAGTGGCCATTTGATGAACTCTTTCTGGGACACCCAGAACTGGACTCAGCCCTGGAGGTGTGGCTTGACGGGTGCTGAGTAAAGGGGAAGGATCCCATCCCCTTCTTCTGGCATATCATCCCTTCCCTCTTCAGCCATATACTTTATTTTCCTCTTTTCCCAGAAATGTATTCCCTGTGATGCTACAGTTTTGCTGTGTTTGATTCCTCAACCTGGCAAGCAAAACTGAATCCTGCCAAGGCGCAAAATAACAAATAAACAAACAGAAGTACTACAGACAGTCTGTGTTTCTACAGCTGTAGTTCTCTCTAGAATCATGCTTGTGGCATGTCCACCAAATACCTTCTGTGCATCATAGTCCCAAAAAATTTACATTCTTTTCCTGGTTCTGATGGATACCAAAGTAGATGTGCTTGATGTTTGAATTCTTCTTTCTGATCTGTGCTCACTCATACATTTCTATGCTGATTTTCACTGGCTTAACATATTCCTTTGAGCTGTCTTCTTGGAACCATATAGATATTTCCTTAATCCTGGCAGGCAAATATTTGCATTTTTCATTCCAACGTGCCACTTCCTTGTTCTGATATTAAGGACGGCAATGGGTGGCAATACAGAAAGCTCAATAATCTCACCTTTTCTATTATGCTCCTTTCATTTGTCCATAGGTCTGCCTTTGAAACTTGCTTGGTTTGGAATGAGGTCGCTTCTCTCCAAGTGAAGCAGAGGTTTGACCCCAGGTTTAGCAGCGCTGAAGGTAACTTTCTTACATTTACTTTCTGCACTGCTGCGCCTGAGTGAGGTGCTAGCCTTTCCCCAAGCCATTCCTATTATTGCTGCTACATGTTTAAATAATGTTGATTAAAACCGGATTCTGGCTCCAGCAAAATTCACCAAAGCATATTTGGTGCCCAAAAGTGAGGCGACAGCTCTCTTGCTACAAATTATCCTGCAATACACAACCACGTGTAGGAAACAGTGAAAATACTTGAAATTGTTTTGAAAGCAGTTTTCTGCTCTGGGGGAAA
>NW_008238464.1:5391353-5416095 GCF_000691975.1 Corvus brachyrhynchos
GTTCCACGGGGAAACTTTCCCCTGTCCCCGGCAGCCCCGGCAGCGAGGGGCACTGCAGGAATCCCTTCTCCCCGCAATTCCCCCCGCGGCGTTGCGCTCGCACGGAGCGCTGAGGCGGCTCCTGTGCCCTTGTTTCAGCGATCGGGGGTAACACCCAGAACTGCGGCTCGCACGTCCCGAGCGCGGGCTGATGCCCAGTGCATTAAAAGACGCCTTGTCCTGGGCGGGTGGTAGTTGTTTTAAAAGCATCATACTAAATAACCTCGGGTGTTGATGTGGTGAGATTCGTGATGTTTTATGCATATCCCACAATTACCGAGAAGTCCTGTCTAGTGGGGGTGGACTACGGAAAGCAAAGGCTGCTCTGCTCATTGCCCGGCGTATCAAAGCCTCATCCTGTGCAGTTGTTTCTTGGGAAGAAATGGCCCTAATTAAAGCACCTGGCAAACTATTGTGCTGATATGTCAAAACTTGGAGCTGAAGGAAGGAAAAAGAGTGATTTTGTAGCTGTCTTGGACTGCGGGTACAGGACGGTTTTTGGCACACAAACTTTAGCCTGTTTAAAAACCACCTTATATTTCCTGTGCCCAACTTCTCCTGCAGGCTCCTCCAGCTCTGCGCCATACCTCTGGAAAAAAGCTGTGGCAGCTGCAAAGTCAGGCTGAGTTTGGGCTACAGTGGTGGCATCCTGTGCCATGTGAGCCAGCTCTGCTCCCAGGGTCAGTGCCCTGATGCCCTCGTCAGGATCTCACCAACCTTGACCAGCTTTGGCTCCAGCTGCAGTGCAGCCATATGCTTAGAAAAACATGATAATGTGATTCAGGTGTCTGTATGTATTGAGATAACTGTTTTTTCTTCAGAAGTTCCAAAAGCCGCTTGCTTTCGTAGTGGGTGGTGGTTGCTTCTAGGTCGGGATTCTTTCTGCATTCCTGAAAGTGGCCGAGTTGTTGGTATTTGTGCTGCCAGTGTCAGGCTGTTGTGACTGCGCGTAGCTCTGTGTCTTTCAGCCCCACACAGGTGCTCTGGCTGAGCCGCCTCTTTGGCCAGGTAAACAGAGCAATTACGTATTTGGCATCTGTTCTGCTGAAATTCTCAGGGAGCAGGCCAGCTGCCCTGCTGGTACACGCTTCCAAGGAGATGAACTAGGCTACACCCCTGGCACAGTGAGAAATTTTGGGACAAAGTCAGACTTGAGCCCACGCTTGCAGAAACTTGCAGAGATGAAGTAGCAGGGAGCTTACCTGCAGCAGGATGTGTCTGGCCAGCACATCTGGGGAAAACTGGTGGCAGCAGAGCCATCCAGGGTACAGCTGGTGGCTCAAGCATCCTTTCACAGCAGCAGGAACAATCATTGCTCCCGGCCAAGCAAATCCTCCCCTGGCTGAGAGTCAGCCTGGAGTCCTGCTACTGCTGTTGTGCCCTGAATGAGAACTGTTTTCCCAGTAAAGGCTGGATATGGGGCCCATTCCCTAAACTGGCTGGCTTCCTCTGTTCCTCTCACCCTTCCTTTGGGGTGAATCGTTGTATGGAGGACAAGGGGCTGGGCTATGGTTAAGGAGGTGAAGGTGCCGTGCAGTTCATTGTCACAGAAGCTCAGCTCGAGGGAGCAGAGGGAGGTGCTGACCAGGACAGGCAGGGCTGTTCATCTGGCAGGGTGGCACAGTGGCGAGAGACTGTGGAGTCAGCTCCTCCGGAAAAACTGTTTCCAAGCCTTCTGAGGGGGTTTTCTGTAGAGGATTCCAGTCCACTGAAGTTAAAACTAAGGGGTAAGGCTCTTGAAAGATGCATTTTGATTTTGTAAAATACGAGGAGGGAAAATTAAAAATTGGTGTGTTTTCTTGTTTTGATCCTTAAAAAAACCCCACTAAAAATGTGAATATGTCATTCAAACCTACTTTTAAACAAAATGTAAAGTGATTTCAAAGGTCTCCACAAGCTGAAATTCCTAAGGGGTTTTGTGTCTTGAGTTTTTGGTCTGATTTAGAGAGTTTAAATAATCTGAATTTTGGTGAAGAAAACAAAAAAGGAAAGAATGATTTGAGGTCCCTCTCCAGATTTGGTACACGGAAAAGCAGCAGACATCTGGTCAGCAGGTATGCACAAGGAAATACTCTTCTTTTTAACCTTTTTTTTTTTTTTTCCTCTTCTTTTTATGAAGGCTTTTTGAACTTGAGTTACTCCTATGGCTTTTGTTTTGCAACTAGAGGAACTTGCAGGCTGGTGCTGTCACTTGAGCAGTCGTTACTGAGGCACAGCTTTCTCACTCAGCATCATGCTGGGAGACCAGACTCTGTTCTGGAAGAGGGGGATTTGGGTAAGGAGGGATGCACAGTGGCTTGATGCTGGGTAGTGGTGAGTCATTCAGGATTGCTTGGTGTGCTGCCTGGGGCTGATAGCTCGTCGTGGCAATGCCTGCTTGCTTTATAAATGTCCTCTGAGTTTTGTGGGCAGCTTTTTCAGTTGGTTGTGCTGAACTTATCTTGATATATTATCATTGGAATAAGTTTCATATGTGGTTCAGAGAAAAACATTAGCTTCTCAGTTCAGAACCATTATTATCTTAAGCTTTTGCAGTTCCCTAGAACAAACTGAGTTTTTCTTTGTAGCAAGAAATACAGGCCAGCATACAGCAAAATACCGGACAAAGCCAGCTCCTCTCTGTTCCAAGTATAACTACATTTGAAAAACTAGCACAGACTCATTGGATTCACAGTTCTTATTCCACTGCAGACTGTGAAGCTGAAAAATGGGGGCTCTTCATGGTGTTACTGGCTTTGATAGGGGACTCTAAATAAGAAGCTAAATGTGATGCTGCAGTTTGGTCTCAGTTGTAGTGCACAGGTCTTTTTCTTAGAACTGGCTCCATACAGTTACTGCAGGGGAACCATTAATGGTCTGCAATACACAGAGGATGGTTTGCACAGTTAACAAATTCTTTTTCAAGCTGCAGTAAAATATTTATTATTGGAGCACTTAAGGCGAGCCTTTCGGCTCCTGCAATTGTGGCTTCATGCTGTGTGTTAGGTTACACATCCTGATTTGTCTGTGCTTTGTTCTCCTCCAAAGCCCAGTTCAAAAGTTTTTC
This sequence comes from Corvus brachyrhynchos, assembly GCF_000691975.1. Taxonomy (NCBI): domain Eukaryota; kingdom Metazoa; phylum Chordata; class Aves; order Passeriformes; family Corvidae; genus Corvus; species Corvus brachyrhynchos. Next base: position 5,394,439 of record NW_008238464.1, read on the forward strand.
ACTCCATAGCATAATGCAGTCTCTTACTACTTTTCAATATAGGGAGGATTTAATTATTAGCTGTGCTAAAAGCAGCTTGATAGTCAGTGGGGTAATTACTCATGTCAGGTCTTTCCATGATGGCAAGTGCTGATGACAAGGAAAATGAAACTGACAGTCACGTTTTTATAGCCAAAGCCTTCCCTTGTCTAAGCTCTGCACAGTGTGAACGAAGCAGCCGTGTACGTGGTCTGCTGTCCTTGTCGTGCTGGGATGTGTCACAGAGCACGTCACCCTTAACAGCCTGTGCAGAAGTGCTGGTGTTGGGCAGAAAAGGTGAAAGGTCCTAATTCAGTCTGACAATTAGGGAAAATGTAGCAGGGGACTGTGCCCTGGGGTTCATACTTTTCTTCAAATTAGGACACTCCTTTGCAATTACTTCAGCATTTCCCTTCCTGTGGTGTGTAAGTCTTTATGAAAATGCTGACTTCTGTTTTTTAAACAGATAGAAGTGGGGGGGAAAAAAGTCAAGATACTGTAATTTCCTTGGCTGGTTTTGTGTGCCATAGTAACTCTTTGTATCGAATAGTTTGCTGAATTTGTCTCAGCATCTGGAGACTGTCAGTGATGTCCAGGGTGCCAGAAGCTGATGGTGTGGCCGATGATAAACTATGGACAAAGTGAACCTCCTCTGCAGCCTGAAACCACGTTCCTGTGCCAAAATGGCATAGTCTGGGGCACCCTAGGGTGCATGAAAAATAGCCTTACAACATGGTTGACACCCAGGAGGAGGTTTTATGCTCTGTATTTTTCATATTGTGGCTTTTCTTTATATTTTAAATAAGAAGTTCTTGAATTCCAGCTCTGATGATCCTTCTTTTCATCACTTTTTGATTTATTAAAAAGCTTCATCAGCCGTTTCTGTAGATTTCAGTAAGAAGGTGGGTCCTTAGTCACATGGTTCATTTAGGGTTGTTTCAAACATTGCTTGCATCAAATAGCTTGAAGAACTGAGAACACACTGGTGGATGGGCTGTTGTCTCTGAGTAAAACCTAAACTGGTGCGAACAGTAGAATTAAAACTGAGGAGGGGGGGGTTTATTGCTCGCATCATGGGTGGGGAATTGATGTGGATCATCTGGGAAGCTAAGGCATTGTAATGACTTTATGAACATTTCCTGGGTGGCCAGAGCAGCATGGGGTAGCTGCTGTGCTCAAAATTAAAAGGGTTTTCTGTATTAATATGTTATTTTTCTGTAGTTGGGGGCACTGGGAAAGACCACAGCAAAGCAATGCAGTAACACCAGCAAATATTTGGGAGGCAACAACATGGCAAAGTGGCTTCAGTCCAGACCCCACACTGATGTGCAGCAGCTGTGGGATTGATGTGGGGAGAGGGAACTGCGCAGAGTATTAGTTTCAAATTCAACCTGGGAAGGAAAAAGAGACCTCGATACTTTGCAAGGACTCTTTGTGGGAGCCTGGCCATCCCCACTGGGTCTGGGCACTGCCTGGCAGGGGCAAGAAACTGGCTGTCAGCCTCCTGCCTTGCAGAACCACAGCATCCACGAGCCCTCCTTTGGTGTCTCCTGGCACACTCCACCTCTGATTTAGGAATGAAGAATACAGCCTGGCAAGCAGGGCGGCGGGGGATGCTGCCGGCACTGCCAGGGGAAGGCGGCCCCTGTGGATTCAGGGCTGAATTGGCACAGCAGCCTCTGCTTGCAAAACCCTCTGGTTTTCGTGAGGAAATGCTTGCAAATAGGCACATATTGCTGAGCTTTGCATGTGACCACCATGCTTTTCTGAGCTGTGTTGGTAGCAAGACAGACTTGCGTTTCATGGCAAGAGAGACCGACATTTGTGCTAAGTAACTCATTTTTGCCAGGGTCTGCTGTAAGTGGGCTGAGATTCACGTGGCAACGGCCATCTCCCAGACCCAGCTCTGGCCAGTGCTACGATTCAGGACAGACCATCTGTGGGCCCTGCCAGGGCAGCTTCTCTTCCCACAGGCAGTGATGATTACAGAGACGTTTTAATTAAGCGTGTGGTTATGCTACAGCCGCCTGGGGTGACCCACACATTCCCATCCCCCAACATTTCTCATGCCAGCACCAGGGACCTGAGCCAGCTGAAAATCTATGGTGAAAAAGATTGGTAGGTACATAGATTTAAAAGTGCATTTATCTCCATCATCGATTCCTTGATCCTGTGAGTGGCAGTGATGTCGAGGGGAAAGAACTTGGGAAAGGTAGCAATACCCATTTCGGTAGAAGCGTGGATTTGTGCATGGGTCATGTAGCTATGGCCCAGAGAGCAGTGTTAAAAGTGGGGTTCTGTGACAAGGTGCTGGGGATTTAAAGATGGAGGGAGCAGTGTTTGGTGGTGGTCTGGGGACTGCTTGTGGCTGCCCTGGGTGCGGTGTCAGGATTCGGAGTCCATGCTCTGTTGCACTGGAAGAGGGATCACCTGCCTGTAGGTTGTTGCAAAAGGATTGTCTGAGCAATTTTGCTTTCTGTTGTGGAAAGTGCACTTGAGTATGTTCTCTCTGCAGCTTGCTGTCCCTTCCTACTGCCCTGCCTGAAGGGAAACCACCCCAGTAGTGGTTTTGTCATCGTTCTCACAGAACTGGTTTGCAGAAATTCATCTTCAAAGGATTCAGAGGAAGGAAATCCCATGTCCTGCCCCCCCGACATGTAGGTTATGGTTAGAAAGGGCACAGAGTATAGGGACACAACTGATGCCTGTTTAAATCTACCTGACATTTGTTGGTAGGACAAGACTTCATGATCTGATGATGTCCATGGGCTTTCTTCACCCATTGCTGTCAGGTCCCAGAGGAACTGGATGCTGTTTGTACCTGCTTGTACTGTCGGGGAAAAAAAAAATGGAGCAAGATGTGCTGTGAGGTCTTGCAGGCTGAGTCCTGCCATGCAGAGACAGAGCTGAGGGACAGCCACAGCGCACGTGGCTGCTGGCTTGTTCTCGACCACTGTGCCCTGGAGACAAGGCAGGCTGTGGGAGAGGGGCTTGCTGGGAGGTGTCTGTAAGCTTCACTGGAACTGAAACAAGGACAGGCACTTCTCTAATGAGACATTTCTGTAGTACTTTTAACAACCCAGAAAGCATTTTTTTCTCCTTTCTGTGTTTCCTTTTGAGAGTATATGCAATTGCAAGAGAGAGGCAATATTCTGATTATATGGAAAAGGATTTGAAGTGGAGCATTTTAAAGCTGCTGTTAAGAAAAAGCTGACTTTTGAAATCTTTGTTCCTTCATTCACATTTTTTTCCTTTTTGTTAGCCAGTCTCAGGAAATGAGAACATTCTTTTGGCTTTCCGTGCCTGAGTCACATCTTATATATATATCTATCTATATATAAAAATATGTTAAAACATCTGGAGATGTTTGTTTCAGAGAGGTACTTGTTTTGTATTAGAGTGTCTGAGCTTTAAATATTTATACACAGTTGGATGTTTCCAGAATTTCCCATACTTCTCTGGTTACAAGGACATGTATATTGCTGTCAGAAAAGCCAAGGGAAATGTTCTGATAACCTAGGGAATATACAAATAAGTAGAAGTAAAGCCTTTCAAGAAAGTGAGAATTTGCTATTTTTTTTCCAAAAATTAAACTATCGAAGCAGTTGTTTAACTTGAGTTGCATCCAAAGATGTAGTTGTTTAATGTTTTCTATATATGTATTTAAAAAAAAAAAAGGTGTGAGAAGGAAAATCAGAAAATCCCAGTAGCTTTTCCCTTGTTCTTTTTTCTTTTTAAGAAAAAGGGGAAAGGAAGTATTTAAAAGCTTATTACACCCATCTCTGCTACTGAGTGGGCTGACATTCATTGGGCTCTGGCAGTGCTCTGAGTGCACGGTGGGGTCTCCCTGCCTCCCTCTGTCCTCCCACCGGGGTCACACGGAGATCGTGAGACTGCTCTGAAAGGAAAAACAAAAATCCATTTAGTTTAACCAAAGGCCAAATATTTAACTTTGGCGGGGGAGGTGGTGGGATTTAGGGGAACGAGTAAAATTTCCACCCTTGGTTGTTTAACATAGCTTCACTGAAAATGGTGGGAGGCTGGGGATGGTGGGCGCCGGTGGTGTCCTGTGCGGGGAGCAATGCGGGGATGGCAGTGGGGCATGAGGAGTCCCCTAAGGGGCTCCACCTACCATGGCCACACAACCTCCAGGTGTTCACAGCAGCGTCTCCTCCCACAGCTTCCACTGAAATGCCCTTGAGTTTATGGCTTGGATACAAAACTGCTCAGGTATCAAATATTTTGATTGCATCCTGGCCTTCCTGTTAGTTTCTTTGATCTTTTCTCGTTAGTGGATTATAGTGGACTTTCAAAAGTTGTTTGTTGAAATAGTTGTATAAATATGGTCCTGAGGGTAGGTGTTATTTAGAAAAGTACTTATCTCCCAGAAAAAAATCTACCTCCTTTTGCCCCTTCAGTGGGCTCATTTGCTGTCATGCATCAAAGAAGTGTGATTTCACACTTCTAATTATATCAGAGAATAGCAGCTTATTGTTAATTCTTTGCAATAAAACGCCAGTGGGTCTTATTCTTTTGGCTGATTTCCAACACTGAAGAACTGTTTCAGGTTCACATTAAAAAAAAAAAAAATGCAAGAAATTCTCAGAGCCAGGACAGTCTCTGGGGGAAACTGAAGGGCTCACAGCCCTGGGATGAATCCCCCTCTGTTAAATTCTCTCACAGTTACAGTTTCTCTCTTTTCGAAGTGAAAAGGGCTCCCCTTCTTCATGGGCATCCTGCTCGCATTATGTCCCCTCCGAAATGGCTTTGTACAGCCCCACTTAATGCCATGCTGGAAGCTGGATGTCTTCAGGCACTGGCACAGGGCCATGTGGTCACTAGGCTGGGTTTAGCTTTGGATGGTAGAGAGATGAGTTGTGCCATAGCTCTGCAGTCAGATGAAGTGAGGGAGGAGGGCTGGAATATTGCTGGTGGCTACACATGGTGTAAGCTTAAAGGTCAAAGTTTCCAAACTTTGTCTAAGACTGAAAGCCACATTTTCCTTATTGTCACATGCAGGATAGGACTTATCAAACTGTCCTCTCCGGCAGGACCTGGAGAGGATCCTAGGGTTTACAGGGGTGGTGGGGTGTTTCATGTGTCAAGGTTCTCAAGGAAAGGCAGGATGCTCCCTGGTGTCAGCTCATACCCGAGGCAAATCTCACCCTGCAGCTGCTGCTCTTCAGACCCATCCGATTGAGTTGAAGATGTCCCTGCCCAAGGTAGACCTCTCTTCCAGCCCGAACCATTCTACGATCTCCTCCTCAGCCTGTATTAAAATCTACTGCTGGACCAGGCCTTCATTTTGAAAAGTACAGAGAAAATGAAGTACTGTTTTCAGTGTCACATGTTAAGGAGGCTGCTTCATTTTGATGTGAGTGAAGCTGTTTGTGCTTGTGATTGCTGATGCCCTGCAAGGGGGAAATAATTTGGACTTCTTGTGTCAAATTGCATCTGAGTCACAGATGTGAAAATCAATATTTTTATCATTACCATGCAGAGATGGACAAACAGTACAGTTAAGGGGATCCTTGACATCACCCTTGGGAGAATTACTACCACATGGTAAAATGGCAAAGGATCCAGGAACAGTAATAGTGCATTACTGCTCAGGTTTCATGAGAAATCTTTCTGCTCACCTTGGGCCGTTTATTAATTTATGAATAGCTTTGTCAACTTGTACTTGAATGAGACATTCAATAAATTTAATGCCATTGCGTGATACTGATGTCTTTTCAGGGCAGTTTCACCTGGGACCGATTCCCAACAAAGGCAGAATTACAAAATGAGTATTTTGTGTGATTTGAGGTCAAAATGGTGTAATCATTTTTACCTGATGGGTTTTGATAATGTTTAGCTGTATAGTGGCTTGATTTCAATCATGGATTTTCTATTAAGTCCAAATAGCACACAATTAAAAATTTGCAGCGGTCTTCCTTCCATGCATGTACAAAAACAAGCGCCAGGGTTCACAGAAGGGATGGGATGGGACAGATGCTGGGATCTCAGTCACTCTGTGCCCAGCGGAGCAGCTGTATCCACCACAGCCGTCGCTAGCGTGGCTGAGGTGGTGGTAATATGGTGTGGGAGGTCTTGTGCAGGAAGAAGGGCTCTGTTCTCCCAGAGGAGGAACTGCACTGCTGAAAGCTGTCTTCTAGTGTCCAGCGTGTGTGGGCATGGAGGGTGTTGATGGTACAAATGTCAAGCAGAGGATTTTTCTCTTATACATTGAGTAATGCTTCTTCCTTGGTTTGCGTTTCCAGGTATTTACTAGTTGTCCCTGCCACAGTGGGAGAGGAATATAGTGAAAAGCTGCTGAGTCCAAATTTTCTAACCTATCATTAATCCTTTGTCATGAAAGCAAATGCAAAATGAGCAGGGCCTTAGTTCCAAGTCAAAAGGTTTTCAATCAAACTTGGAAAGAATAATATATCGACTCTGTGTTGATGATTGAAATAGTAATGCTTTTGGAGCTGGTCTTGGTGATGCATGGAAGGCAGGGTCTACCTGAATTAATTGTAAGGAAATTCATAGTTAAAAAATGCTTTTCTTTATACCACAGAGATTTCGTGGTATAAAGTTCATGTTGATTTAAAATTTAATAAGGCAAAAGTGTTGGTGCTTTCAATATCTAATATTTCATGTTTTGGTGCTGAATTGGTTGTCGAGTGGAAGTGTTGCAAGGGCATTAACAGAATTGCATTTACTGAAAACTTTTTCCTGTCTTTTTTTCCTTATGATATTAAGAGACATCAGGAAGGACAAGGAGATCATATTTGTTTCAAGTATTCTTATCTTAAAGTGAACATTAAAGATGTTTAAAAAGGACACACTTGCTTTTCAGAAATTGATAGACAGTGAAATGTATCTAAGAAAAAATAATCAGATTAATTTATTTAGTCTGAAGACAATACAGTCCTGCTCATGCAGAGCCCTTAAGTTAAATTCCTAAGTTCACTCAGGTCAAGTTATGAATTTAAATTGTAATTTCCTTGAAGCCAAGAACTCAAGTGTGTGACACATATCCTCAGTTAACAGGACCTGGGTTCACCCCCACAGGTTGTGGCTTATGTGAGGGTTGAGTGCATCTGTGTTCTGTATTCTCTTTATAAGCTTTTTGGTACCCTACATCTATCTGGCATGTAAAATATTTAAACCAACCACATAGGTAAGAAGAGTGGCAGGAGAAAACATAGAATTTTTTTTTTTTTTTTTTTTAAGTGATTCTGCCATAAATTTTTCCTTAACTCCGTTCATTGTGTACAAGCAGGTGTTGCAATAGGATGTTGTCTTCAAATTATTATTAGCAGTTGCCTGGTCAGGCATATAAATGAAGACAGGATGCCCATTCTGAAGTGTTTCTTCCAAAGCAAGAAATGCACCAACAGGAATTAAGACTTTAAAACCTCAGCAGATGATGGTGTGGCACCAAAAGCACTGTGGCAACGGGTGCTTTGGTTCTGCCTGTTGCCTCCACAAATGGTCATTTGACATTTTTGTCCTGGATGCTGGGAAGTTGTGGCCGCCCCTCATTAGGATGCTGCATACCAGAGGAGAAGCTGATGTTGTGGCATGGCACAGCTCAGCCAGGGAGGAGTCCCGAATGGTTGCTCGATGGGTGGTAAAGGTTACAGACCTTCCTGCCATATCTATCCTCATGGGCTTCATGCACTGACAACGCAAAATTTGTTCCATATATGTAACAAAGGAGTTGAGGGAAACAAGTATCAGCATCTGGGAGCATCCAAACAGAAGGCAATAGTTGGCAGCCTGCATAGTAACATAGGTGTGGGAGCCCTCCTGGGCACCTCACTAGGTCGTAATTCTGCCTCTCCTGTCTATTCTCAACACCAGAAGAGTTTTATTCTTATGTACCTTATCATTTTTTTATTACCTTATCGTGGCATACTAGGATGTTTGATTTCCTAATAGCTCAGGTGTATCCTGTTTCTTTGCTTCTGTAAATAATGCATTTTCTGTGCTAATAAATGTGCACTTTTACAGTGGACACACGTATTCAGTCCTTCATCAACCCGCACTGCAACAGTGGCTTTCCCTTCATCACAGAGGCACGATGCTGTGCTGTGAACCAATTGCACTCATAACTTATGTACGGAGGGAGAAGAGAGGAAACTGCTGAAGTCAGGGATTGTTTGCTTATTCAGTAGTTATGAAGAGCCAAACTGAGCTCAGTTCTAGCTAGCTGGCCAGGGTGCTACTGTTCGATTCACTAGAGCTCTCGCATAGTCACCGCCTGCATGGCCCCTTACTCGCAATCAAGTTCCTTTCAAATCTGCAGGGATGTGTCATTAACTTCAATAGAAGTAGATTAGTGGGGTTTTCCTCCTGGAGAATTCCTCAAGAATGTATGCATATAAATGGGGAATTCTACACCAGTTTGATTATCTTCCGCATGTTGTTTGGAATGATGAAATGACCACATGTTTGATCTGTCACTGTGTAATGTTTCTGATAACGTGCAAATTCTAGAGGTTAGTGTCTTAAACTGATACAGTTAAGGCAGTGTCTTTCCCAATTCTCCTCAAAGCCAATTGAAATTCCACTGCCCTCTTTAATGGGGCTTGATTTAATCTTAAGGGTCTGTAAGTGGAACATCAATGGCCAAATGAGACAAAATACCTGCTAGTACTGGGAAACTAGTTCTGTCAGCTTTGAAACCTTGCTGCTGTGTCTGAAGTATAGGGACAAAACCGCCACTGTCCTGAATTAGCTTTGTATGGATGGTGCAGTAAGGTCAACCTCCGAAGAGAAGGGTGGTTTCCTAATCTCTGATTTCTCACCTTTAAAGAAGAGCAGCTGGTTGTGAGACAGGTGGGCCCAGCATGCCTGGCCAGTGTCACATCCCTGTGCCTATAGATAAATACCTTCAGTTGTCATACATTGGATTTGATATCTAGCAAAGTATATTTTGCATACTTTTTGTCTTGTTTTTATAAATAGTGACTAAGGCTGTTTCAGCCTTTTTTTTTTTTTCATTCAAAAGACCTGAATTTAATAAAAAAATTATCATTGTACTATATACATATATGACCCTATAGTTTTACTTACAGTGTTTTTCAACAGATCTCTACAATGTCTTCTTTTTTTTTTTTTTTTGATATAATTGTGTTTGTATAGTTTGGCAAATGGCCATGTAAATGTGTGAAAGAAAACAGAAGTCGGAAAAGCAGAGCGAGTCACATCACCACAGGTCTGCTTGCTCAGAGGGTCAGAACCCAAATGACAGTTTCCAGTCTTATCCAGTGGAGTGTAAAGAAGTTGTGTATTAACCCAGTGTACTGCTAACTGGTATCATTTAATTTACATTTTTAGCCCAGTAGCCACTTGGTGGTGGCCTGCATGTTGTTCTTTGGTGCAAACAAAGTGGTTATGGATGGGTAAGCAAGAAGGAGGTTCCTGTTCACAGGAGCTTTTGTGAGTCCTCAGTCACACCCCTCTGTGGTGTGAATTTTACAGCCAAGTGAGTTGTGTTCCTGAAAGGGAGCTGAGCTCTGGGTTGGCAGTGGGGTTACTGCTGCAAGTGGGTAGGGGTTGGAGTGGGGTTGGTGTCCGTGGAACTGTGGGATGTGGGGTTCTTGGCGACCTCCCTGAGAGCCAGGCTCTGCCTCTGGCAGAGGTGAGGTCAGGGGATCTCTTGGGCACATGTGGGTCTGCTCCAAGGCTGGTGGTGTTGTGCAGTTAGTTAAATTTTGACAAAGCGAGAACACCCATTCAGGAAAGAGCAAGCAGGGGAGGAGTGCTGTGCCTTATAACAGTGGTTAGTGAATGATACACACAAATAAAAGGGCAGCTGGGAAGTTGACATCAGCTTGGTTAAGAGAATTTTAATAACCATCGTTGCATCCCACAAGCTGTGGGGCTCTGAATCACCTGTGGCCAGGTAGTTCAGTACTGAAGAGGTTAAAGAAGGAAGGTGAAGATAACACTTACAGTATCTAAGTCACTGCGGTTTCTAGGGTGGTTTCTAAGAACTTAAACCATTTGCTCAATATTTCTTGCTTTACTCAGCATTATACCAGTACTTTTCAATGACATTAGCAACAGCACACTGGGGTTTAATGGTAAAAACAGTATTTCTGTTAATTTGGTACCATCCCCCTCTTCCCTGTGAAGTAGATTTGATTTTGGACCACTGTAATGATTTATCCATTAAGTTGCTGGAATCATAATCTCTGTGAGTTTTGTACTGTGTTTGCATTCCTAATTAATTTAGGCTGGTGATTTCTGCTGAATGCTGAGCACTCTGTTGGGTTGTTCAGAGCAACCTATTATTATCTCCTTTATAAATGCTTGTGGAAAAGCCAATTTCTGAAGAGGATAGTTGCAAGGCAATGTTAGTTAGGACAGATTTGCTGCCCTGAGAGCAACAGTATCAAGTAAATGTGATATTAAGCAGATGATTGGACTGCTTTTGCTTTCACACTGCAGCATTCCCATTGTAGCATCCCAAAAGTCGAGGGGGTGGGAGAGGGAGTGCTTTAATTACGATTGCTAAAAGCCAGTAAAATGAGAAGGATAACTCTGCTGCAAGGGGATTTTTGAAGGGGCTGGCATTTTTAGATATGTTTTATTCCAGTTAACAGTACTGGCAGATTTCATTTGGGCTATAAGGAACTCTGATTCCTATCCCACTTTCTGAAAGATAAAAATGTTGGTGGTTTTCAGGGACACTGGAAAGTTTAAGTGGAGCTTAGGGCTGGGCTTACACTCATGTATGGTGCTACTTGGTGGGACAAACATGATCAGACACAGGCACAAATGATGTCTGTGTTTAACTGGGCAGAGCACACAGCACAGAATTTATGCCAGCTCTTGGAAGACTAAAGGTAACTTCATGGTGGTAGGTTTTATAGAAGGACAGGTCACCTGCCATAATTTTTTTAAAAAATATCTGGTCAGGGTAGGAAAGCTGGATTGGTACTCAGCATCATGCTGCTGCAGCATGTTTGATCCCACCTGAGAAGCTGTGAAATGGGCTATGCATAAACTGTGTCTCTGAACTGTGATGTCAAGGAGATGGCCACTTGCTGAAGGTCAGAGAGCAAGCCAGGAATGGTATACAGATTTTGTTGTTGTTTGTTTGGGAAAAAGAAAGCTTAAAAGCAAAAAAAACAAAGGAAGCCGCCTTTGCTTTCCCAAATGTGTTGCTCTTAAGAACATCAGCAGTGAGGTCCTCTTGAACTGGTGTTCCATCTCCTACCTTATGGGGGGAAAACAGCTCCTGTTCTTCCTTAGCGGTGTCTGGTTTATGAATTCTTTGTTTTCATACTCTCAGTTATAGGTTGATTGGACTGAATATTCTGTGTTTGGGAAGGTTCCTTTGAGGAGTCTAAGCATACATTGATGATTGGCCTGAAGATAAAGCAACCTCCTCCCTGAGCAGAGGCTGTTGCTCTGATCCCAAAAGTAGGGTGTTCTCCTCCAGCTCCTGTTCAGAAGGTGACCGCAGCATAGCACAGTCCCCCCAGTAAAATTCATCCCTCCCTTTGGGTAAGTATGTGCTATTTGGCGTGGTTGGCCTATCTTAATTCTTAAAAAGTTAATAAAACCATGCATTTCTATTGTACTTTACCCACATACAAATAACATATTAAGATCTCCCTAGCTGAAAGGAATTCAGTGGGAAATCCTGTGGCTGTTCTGACCACAAGGAAATTTTATCTTCATTTCTCTTTCTTCCCTTTTGCCTCTTCCAGTATATAATTGCTGTTCCATGATTCCTGGCACTGGTGATTAAAGCTGAGGGCTGATTTAATTTTTAATTAATTTTTCATATCTTCCAACATTTTTAGGCTGAAAGTCATGGACATGGAAAAAAACAGAATTTAAGGGAATTTTGGGCCACTTTGAGCATGTTTTTGAGAAAACCTAATTTAATTTCAAGTTTTAGGTACAGGATATTTCAGGATTATTTAAATCTGGATAATTAAAAAGCTGCTTTTCTGTAATGAACCCAGGAAGAGAAGGCACTGGGTTGCAAGTCCTATTTTGGGAACCACTGAGTATCTGAAGCTGTTCTCATTCATGTCAGCAGAAGTTCAGAAACATTTCCTGAACCATTTTTTTGAAGGTGCTCCCCTGAGTATCACTTTCATTTCACATATTGTATTTCATATAATACTGGTGTATATAATCTTCTCTGGCTTTATTACTGTCTTGAATTCATTTACTGGAATTCCTGTGTTTTCTTTACAAGCATCTATTCTTAACCACTAATAAATCTGGAACATATTGGGACTTGGTGGGATGTTGGACTTTACAGGATAAAACTTCATTGTTTCCCATTATGGGCTGTGGCTGGTAATTGCCTTCCCCTCCCTCCCACCATCCATCATCTGAAGTCCTCTCTTACTGCATCAGCTTTTTCTACCCAAACTGTCCCTGCCAGTTGCTGCCTTTGTCTCCACTTCCTGCGTTGGGAAGAAGATTCCCTGCAAATCCCATCTGAGCTGCTCTGTCTGCAATGACTGCAAGAAGTTTTAAGTAACTTGAAATGGCTCAGAAGAACAGCCAGAGGCCCAGCCTGAAAGATAAGATTTGAAATTAGAGTACATGCCTGACATCACATCTTTTACTGAATTCTTGATTTCACCCTTTTTTTGCTGTTGGTTTTCTCTTTTTGTTTCATTTTAAGCATTTAGCATGGGTAGTGGTTTTTCAAATTTCTGTAACTGCCCCTTACATTTTGAAGCTCCTACTTAATCGAAAATTAGTAATAAATGTGTCCCATAAATCACAGAATCATGGAATTGTTACAGTTGGATGGGACCTCTGGAGATCATTTTGTCCAACCCCCCTACCAAGGCAGGGTCACCTAGAGCAGGTGACACAGGAATGTGTCCAGCTGGGTTTTGAATGTCTCCTGAGAGGCAGATTCCACAATCTCCTTGGGCAGCCTGTTCCAGTGCTCTGCCACCCTCAATGTAAAGAGGTTCTTGCTCATGTTGAGGTGGAACTTCCTGTGTTTTAAATCTCTAGTTGTCGCAGACAACAGCATTAAGTAGTGGGTTTCTTTGGCCACAATCTGGCCGACTGTCTCTTCCTGGGTTTCATGTTCACAGTCATGGGGGAACTAAAAATGACAGAAAGCCTCTGCTTTGCTCCCGATTTCCCTGCTCACATTTCACAGCATGGCAGTGATGGGGTGGTACCCAGGGTGAGGCAGAGAGCAGGGCACACGGGAGATGCTGTGGGGATGTGAGGAGCTGGGCTCCTATGGCTGTGAGCTCCTGGCTGCTGAGTGTGGTTGTCTTGGGCTGTTCTGGTGTTTTTTAAATTAAAACTTCCTCTGCATTTTTTCCCCCTGAATCTGAAGGAACCCAAATTGTTTTTCCATGTGTGCATTCAGATGAAAATGCTTTTCTTCCTCTTTTTCTTTCTGTCAAAAGAACTAGTGGATTTTTTTTGAGTAATATTGAGTAATATTAACTTTTTTTTCCCCCTCAGGCTTATTCTTTACATTGGACTGATGCCTTTTTTTTCAGTAGCACATCAGAGCTACCAAAAAAGGGGTCTGATAGACAAGCAAAGTAACTTCTTAAAATTTAATTCAGTACTCTCTTCATGCATCAAAATTAATAATTGTATGTTACTGGCATTACCATGATCTAAAAATGGTAGTAAAATAAAGATGGTTTAGGCTGGCACTTTTTTGCTGTCCTGAATGAATTCTCTTACAGGCTGTGTTCAAAATAGCTTGGCATCCTTGCAGATCTCTATTGCTTAGAAAGCAGGAAAGTCAATTTTGCAAGTAACTTCTCTCTTTTGAAATGTCTAGTACACAGAGTTCACTTTTACTTTTTGTCAGACACACGGTGGCGAGGGTTATTCTGAAAGATGTGCATCAGGCTTTTTTGAGTTGTATGGCAGCACTATTTTCAAATGAGTTCATAAGTTTTGAGTGTCTCTGGAAGTTCCAGCTTAAAGCACATGTCTGTATAGGACTTACACTTTCCTTATCTATTGCTATCATTGATATAAGCGTGTAACTTACCATAAGGGAATTAATTAAGGGGGAAAATAAGCATATAAATACAATACTAGTTCTGTTACTGCTCTTGTTCTTCTAAGTTTGCCCTATTTTCCACACAAATAAAAATGACCTGTACCTTACCTCACACCTGATGTTGATCTTTTTACTTATTTATATGCTGGGTGTTTGATGTGCTTCATTACTTGATGACTTGCTATTTTTATAGCAGTTAAAAGTAAATAAAAATTGAAATGGGAATGTCTGTTGTCAGAGGAAGCACGAATGATGTGCCAAAAACCCACTGCATGTTAGTACTGACTTCAGACCTCTGTTTTTAACTGCTTGTTAAGGGCAAACCATGATAGTAATTATTTATCTGAATATGACTGTTTATATGCATAACACATATGTGACCTGTATTTAGGTTGCCTTTAGAATCTCTGTGAATGCTCCTTCCTCACATTCTTTCGTGAAGGGTGTGTGTCCACAGAGGCTTTAAAAAATTACTTTCAATGGAAAAAAATTCTTGAGAAATACCACACACTCTTGCTCCCAAGAATCCTTGTGCTGTTTTTCTTTTGCTTATGTTTCTTTTTGTTTTCTGTTTCCTTCCTGAGACTGATGTTACCTGAAAGTTGCCCTGGAGTATTTCATGATGCTACTGGCATAAGACCCTGTGTGGTGGGCCAGTGCCAGTAAGCAGATGACAGTTGCTGTAACCAGCTCTTCAACCCCTGCAGTCTCCTTGTGTGATGCTGGAACTGTATGCAGATAATTTAAAAATAAATAAATGTACATGTATTGGGGATATGAGCTTAAAATTTTTTACTGGTAGAAGTACACAATCAAAATAATTTGGAGACCACAGCTCTAGCAGATGGAAAATCAGTTTTCTTTTTTTTCAGTTATTTGCCACCAGATTATGGTCCTGCTAAATTCAGCCCTCTGCAAATACAGCCTCCTCCCAGCTTTCAGACACTGTATAAGAAGATGAATCCCCCAGGTAATTTTGCTGAATACACCACCACCTCCCCAACAGAAGGCATAAATGCAGGGGTCTGGCTGAAAGGGAAGCCTGCTTGCAGCCTGCCTCACCAGTGCAGTTAATGGAAATGCATCCACGTGACCCCTTCCCTTTGATTTGAATGGGGGCTGGCTGGTTTCCCAGTGCAGGCAAAAGAGCTGTTTCCTTCTCCTAAAGTGAAATGCCTGTTTCTGATGCTCCATTTACTGAGGACGATTAAGGGAAGGAAAGGGGAATGGACGCAGCCAGCCAGTGATTGAGAGTGACTGGGGTGACTGAGGCCAAGGGGTAGCAAGTGTGGCGCCAAAATTGTCAAGGCTGGCAGGGTGCAGCAAATGTGGAGGTGAGGTGATTCGAGCGGTGTTCCCACTGCTCCACCCCACTGTGCCTCCAGGCCTGGATTCCTTCCGTCCTGCCGCTCCTTTTCTCTTAGAGAAATGCTTCCCTGCCCTCTCCAAAAATGAAAATGCAGGAGCCTGCCAAGGTGCTTTGGAGGATGGCCTCTGGTGGGCTGCAGCAGCGTGATCTTGCTCCCCATGACAGACGAACAATCTTCAGGTGAACCCGCAATGTCATGCCGTGTGGAGTTACAAACAGGAATTCGTGCTAATGGCCACCACAGGAGCACCCAAATGGGCCGCTGGTGCCAGGGAAGCGATTCCCCCTCTTCCAACTGCCTAGTGTAAAAAACTCAGAAAAAGGAGTGAGACAGACAGACAGATGGACAGCCCCTGTCTACCTGTGTCCCCAGCCAACGCTTTCAGATCCAGCTCTTAAATGCCAGAGACCCTCAGCCCAGCCAGCAAACAGGCTGCAAATCCAAAGCTGAGGTGGGACTGTGCTGCTAATGAGGGCTTTGCTTGAGAGCCCTGAAATCCTTCCCTTCTGCTCAAGTTAAACAGCTCCATTTTTTTTCTCTTTATTTTTAACGAAGCAGCTTTTCTGCTAGAGTGTATCTCTAGACTCCATGTGGTCTGAGGCGAGGATGCAAGTCCAGAGCAAGATTTGATCCCCTGTGCTGCACCATCTCCTGCTCCCAAATCTTTGATAAGTGGTGTTGCCTCTGTCCCAGCTCCAGAGCTGCCAACTGAGTTCCACTCCGCCTTCTCTTTCAGGAGTTCTTGGGGACAAATAGTGTAAGGACCATGAGATGCTTAAACACCATAGAGTCAGATCTGTATGTAGCAGAGGGAAGTTGCCAGTGGAGGACTGATAGGTGAAGAAGATAGTCATCTGGGGACTGACAGACTGCCTTGACACCCCCTTCTTCCTACCTAAAATAAGCAAAATCAGGTAAAGCTGCAAGAGAAATACAATTCCGGGATTACAGCATGTCTAATATTCTACAGGTGGAATTGCAAGCAAAAGAAGTGTTGATGTTAAATTAAGTAATTATAATTTATTATTCAGTACTAAGCAGTAGGGTGATCGAATGTGATTTATAGTAAAAGTATTCTTGTTTCCCCTTAATGATTGGTTTTGTTATAGCGAGCAGAATGGAGTAGTACCTTAGTTTATCCTGCAGATAAGACTTCGCTGCTTTGCTGTAAAGTGTCCCTATTTTTCAGGGGAAAAAGGAAGAATAAAATGCTGGTGTCAGCTTGGAAGGTTATTGCATAGCTACTGTCACATAAAGCAGAATTAATAGCAAGAGCTTTAAAATATGTGCAGTATGTGCACTGACTTCTTACAAATTAGCATTCTTCACAGTTCCTGGTAGTAGTTATGCCAAAGTTTATGTCTGTAAGGTCAAAGACAGAATTTTTATGGTGAATGATTACTGATAAGTTGTTTTGATTTTATCTTCTGAACAGTATCTTTTTGCTCCTTACAACAGGGAGCACACACTTGTGCCTCTGTGCTGCTGCACACAATGCTGCACCTTCCTGCTGTGCTGCTGGAGAAGCACCCATACGGAAAGTCCCTGGATAACCCACTTGGTGAGGGAAGAGGAGAGAGCTGAGGAAGGAGGGGAGGGTGTGCAGGGACTGGCAATCCCTCTGGGTGACAGAAGGGGGACTGGATGATATAAAAGGGTGATTTCTGCAGATCCATGACCCCACTGCTCTTGACCTGAAGGGGTGGAGTAGTTCTTGAGATTTACTGCACTTAAATACAAGACAGACATGTGGACTAGGAAGGGCTGTCTGTGAATAAAAGTACTTCAGGCTGTTATGACCTTCAGAAAGAAATGTTGCATACATTTCTAGTTGCTTATAAAATCCTTCTGCTTGGAGTAGACGAATTCTTATACAAGTCTTTACACTGTTCCTTTTCTCTGTTTCCCAAAATAGGGTGGGAGACGGGCAGGAGAGGAGAGCACCATAGTTGGTGAGGTGGGAGGGCGAATGGTAAGCACAGAAGTTGTCAGTGCCACACATATATGGTAATAATATCTCTTTCTTGAGCAATATGCAAATAGGCCAACCAGTATGTAATAAAAAAACTTGAAGGCAGTTTCATGTTGGAACACAGATTTATTCAAACTGGGACCCAGCTAATAATGTGAAGGAAGTCCAATAATCAAAACACTTATTCATAGGTGGGGTTTTTGAGTTGGAGAGCCTGCAGACTCTTTCTGAGTCTATGAAGTACTTTGGAGTCTTGTGAGAGATTGTACTGAGAACACTTGAAATTTTAAAAGGTGACTCACTGTATTTTCCCCGCCAAACAATTAAGTTTTTTCGCTGAGCTCATCTTCACTGATCTGGTATGTAATAACTTGTTTTTCCCTCTGCTGATGCCTAAATTTATTCCTCTAATAGTGTTCTTAAATGTAAAACTTCTTTATGAACGTTTTTTTAGTGCTACAATTGGTCAGTAATCCAGAAGTTCATATGTGCATGGAGGTTTGCCACAGATAACATAATTCTGGGCAGCTTAGTCTGAGCATTGAGCAAACCACTCTTGAATGAAATCCAGTCTTTGCAGTGCATTTTCACTCAGGTTGGGGCAGGCATTTATGCCCCAACTCTCTCTTCTGCCCTGTGGTCCAGCCCTGGCCAGGTGGGCAAGTCCAGACAGGCGTTACCTTGGCTGATCCTTCGTCCAGAGAATCCTGAGTTGGCTTTGAGATTCAAAGATGAAGTTCATGTCTGCTGGTGCTGTGGATGCAGGGGCTTCCTTTACAAGCAAGCCACTGCCTGCATTTTGTGAAGGCTGGGGACCGGGGCAAGCCCTTGCAGTGCCCTGGTGAGACACTGCCAAGCACAAGTTACTTGGTACCACTGGGAAGAGAGGGGGAAAGGAGTCATATATATATTCCTGACTCCTGATGGGTGAAACAGTGAGTAGCAAAAGGAAGGTCGGCAGCGGCCAGCTGGCCCCGGGTTGGTGGCAGCAAGCCTGGGAGGGAGATCCCTGGGCTCCTGCCAGTGTGTTTGGGAGGAAAGCAGCTACCGATGGTGTTAGTCAGTGTGACTGCTGAGTGCTGTTCAAAGGGCTGGAGCGCTGTAACAAGGTCGGGTTGGGTGTTATCTCATTTCCTCTTTCACATAACCCCAGGGAAAAGGGAGAACATTAATGAAACCCTGGAGGTGAATGAAGCTTGATCCAGGCTGAAATGTGTAAAGAATTTCTCACAAGAGATTTGTCTTTTTAGTCCTTTTTTACCATTCCACAAGCATAACCTTCCTGGTTGCATGTTGTTTATTTTCCCTTGGCTGTCACTGTTCCTGTTTAATCCTTAAAGATAATAATATGCATTAGTAATGGTGAGGAAGAATGCTTTTCATAACATTAATGTCATAGTGTGATACAATTTCTCTAATATTTTGGCTTAATACTATGCACATTGTGCCAGCAGTAGTACTGGATGATTCAGAGACTGCTGTTAGGCCTATTACGAATGCTTTTTCAGAGCTCGTGTAAGAGGCCCCAGAAGACATCCAGAAGATTGACCACAGTATTTGTATTTGAAAATGGTGGCAAAAATAGGCTGCTGGAGAATTAAAGTTCAGTCAGCCTAACTTTGAACCCTAGCAAGTCATGAGTGTAACTAACAGCCAGTGTATAAGCACTTAGTGAATAAACCAGCATTAAAAGAGCCACATGGATTTCCAAGAACAGATTGTTTCAAAACAGCCAATTTTCCAGGTCTGGCAGATGAGCATGCCTTATAAACAGAAAGGAGAAAATAAATGAGGTGTATCTGCTGATAGTGTATCGCACAAAATTTCATAAGCAAACAAGAGAAAGAGGCTTTAGAATTAGAGTAACGATGATTGACTTTGTTGGAGCTCAAGCTTTGCAAATTCTCTTTTGTGTATCCACTTGTCCACTCTTGCCACTCTTGTTGTTGCAGACCATTCACATAAGGGCTGCTGATACCTTCTCCTGTTCCTTCATCATCCCCTTGCAAGGCATATTAGTTAGGACTCAGTGCTTGGTTTCAAGAGAAGCACACTGCAGTTTGGAAATAACAGACTAAGTGAAATTGCCGGAAGGGAGGTGTGCAGCTGTGTGAAAAGAAGCATTTGGACAGGAATTCATGTTTTGACACAGAACCACCAACAGGACCCCCCTAAACAGAACCTGTCTGACTGCACCTTGCAGGAATTCTCTCCTTTGCCACTTGCATTTAATAACTTGATTAGTGAGCTGAATGCTGCAGCTGAAAGTTGGCTTACAAAGTTTGTGGATGTCCTTGACTTGAAGAAACCTTTAGGGATACAGGAGATGAATTAAAAATGATCTTGGCACTCTGAAGAGAGGCTCCACAATCAAGAAGTTGAAATTTCATGAAGAGAAATGCAAAGAGTTGTGCTCACAAAAAAGAATTCAAATGTCTGTGGGCTGGGCCATTTGGAGGACTGTTAAAAAGGCTTATCATGTCTTATGATGTGCCTGCAGAGAGAAATTGATCTTATTTTGGAAACGCTGTGCATTAAATATAAAGAAAGGTTGACCTAGATTATTTTGAAGAGATGGTGTATTCATTACTGAAAAAGCCTGAGAGCTGTTGTCCTGCCAGAGGAGGATAACAGAGAGGCCTTGTTAAAGCAACAAAGCACTTGAAGAAGATTGGATAGCACGCAGCAGCCAGTGGCTGGTGCGTGCTTCTTTACTGAAATCTAGCAACAGGGTTGTATCCATGGATGGCAAATCTGTTTTGATAGTATCTAAGTGTATCTGTAGTCTCTGTAAGTGAAATAGAAGGGTATGATAGCCCTACCCAGGAATTAAAATCACTTTTTTCTCCAAAGCAGCGTTTTCTCCTCCAGTGTGCTCTTGTGTCAGAAAGGACACAGGTACAGCGACGAAGGTAGTTGAAGTCAGAGATCCTGAAATAGGACTCATGCCCTGACATACCTTTGATGACTGTGTCAGTTTGGCATGAGAGGTGCCCATGGCTGTGCTGTCTGTGCAACAGAGTGCATGTGCATCTCTCTGCACATCAGGATGCAGCTGCAAGGAACCATGCAGTTGTGCTGGGCATTATGTAGCCATCCTGTTTGTCTTCCCCTGTCATGGGCACTGCAGGGGAGGAGGCTGGGCAGAATGGTGGGGATGTTGTCCTCTTCATCTGTCCATGGGGGTCCTGGGGCTAGGATCTGGTCAGCTGTGGTTTTGGACTCTACAGATGAAATTACAGCAAGGACCAGGACCATCAGACTTAAAGTAGATGAACATCAATGTGTTTAGAATTTGCAAAGTAACCAGCAAGTAGTGTTTATTGGATTTGGAACGAATTCCATTGTTTAACTGCTAAACAAGAGAAATGCCACTTTTACTTCTTAACAGCAGTACTCTTGTGGAAAGGTCAAGCCTTTCTCCTGTTACTCATAAGCATTTTAGAGGAGAGGAAGCTCCCAACATCAAATACGTCCTCTGATCAGCTGCTGCAACTCCAGTTCTGCAGCGCCAGGTGTGCCATCTGTTTGTGGCTGGCACTTGGGTCCCTGCAGTCTGCTCCTGCTCCAGTCAGCTCTGCCCCTGCTACTGGGCCCAGGAGAGGACACTTGGCAAGGAGAGCAGACCTAGTGGTGGAGCTGGTGTTTCCCATCACTTCCTAGCGAGGGGCCCTCAGCTGAGCAGTGTGGTTCATCCTAGGGCATTGCTCCAGGCCTGTCTCAGGTGTAGCAGTAGCACTTTTGAAAAAGTTGAGTTTAAATATTGCAGTGAGTCCAAGCAAAGACAAATGGGTGGCTGTCCTCTCGTCAGTTGAGAGCAGATTATTTTTATTGGTGCCATTTCATAGAATCGTAGAATTTGGGGTGGAAGGGACCTTTAGAAGCCGTCTAGTCCAATGTCCCTGCAATGAGCAGGGACATCTTCAATTCCATCAGGTTGCTCAGAGCCCCCTCCAGTCTGACCTTGAATGTTTCTAGGGGTGGGGCATCTACCAACTCTATGGGCAACTTGTTCCAGCGTTTCACCACCGTCGTAGTGAAAAATTTCTTATTTGAACGGCTGCAGTTGTGACTTTTTACCTGAACTTGAGTCAGTCTGGCTTGGAGGTCCAGCTCTGATTTACGTTGATTTGCTGTTAGCATTTGGTGGCCTGGGGTCTGCTTTGAATGGCAGCTGTAATGACACTGACAGGAAGGACTGCAAAGGGAACCCCAGGGGCGTTTGGGGCTTTTTTTCCCGTTTTTTGAGCAGGCTTCGCCTTTTCAGCCTG
>NW_008238464.1:5416260-5427130 GCF_000691975.1 Corvus brachyrhynchos
AATACAGATATAAATACAGTTTTCACAAACATCCCCTCCGTTACAGTGCACCCGCGACCGCCGCCTGCGGCCCTCCCGGCTCCCCAGCCCGTGGGGTTACGCCTCGGCCGAGGGGATGTGTCTGCCGGGGGACGTGCCTTGTGCCAGTGCGCAGGATCAGGGGGTGTTTTGGGTTGCAAGGGAGCTTTAAGATCATCTAGTTCCATCTCCCTTGCCATGGGCAGAGATACCTTCCACTAGACCAGCTCACTCAGAGCCCCATCCAACCTCGCCATGAATGCTTCCAGGGGTGGGGTGTCCACATCTGATTGAGGATGACCACACTGAGGGTCAAAAAGCTCACTTCTGTTGAACTGGAGGGATACTTCCTGCATCTTCCTGCCTTGTGCTGTGTATGGTGCCCACTGGTCCTTTGCTCTACAGCAGCTGCATTCACTAACCCACCCCCCCCAAACCCAGTCTTCTAGTTTGGTGGCTTGGAGAGGGCTCTTGAGAGAGGAAGACGTGGGCTAAAGCTCCTTGCAGCTGGGGTGAAGGTGAGGGAGGAAGGAGTGTATAGCAAGGGGGAAGGAAGAGTGTCAGAAGGAGAAAAAAGGAACTTGGTGCTGAGCTCCTAAGTCAGTTCAGCCATCTCTTGTATACACCCTCGGCAAACTGGAACAGCTGAGGCATGAGTATATATTTCCTTCTGCTTGTTTTGCCCCAGAGACGGTGATTTCGGGGGATGACGAGGCAGACAGCTGCAGGGTGTGACTGTCTGGCTTCTCTACCAGCTCTTGGCAATGCAGGAACCTCAAAGGTCTCTTTGCAGAGGGTTGCCCTTGTTGCCTGAAGCAGAGAGGACACTGCCTTGCCCAGAAGCTGCAGTATTGAGCATCCTGGAGCAGCTCTGGGGATTTGTCTCTACCTGTGTTCTGCAGTTCTAGTTCATGTTGGTCTGCTAGAGGAGCAAAGAAAAATACTCTGCATCTGTGGAAATGTGGGTATGAACCAGTGGTTCCATTCTGTAGCTAACTTTTGCTTGTAGACAACTTTTTGGTCTAATTCCGTGCCTAGTGCAGGTCCAGCCCCGTCTCTGTAACCTTAGGAGCTTCATGATCACTGCAGAGCCACTTCTGCTGACCCCTTTCGCAGTAAACCCTGGTGCCAGGAGCAGCTGATGGGCTTGGCTGAACTGTGTGACTTTGTCTAGAGCTGTTTGTGTCACTCTGCCCTGCACTTCCCATAAGGCCTGATCTGGGCTACCACAGACCGCAACGATCTGTCAGTGCCTATAAGCATAGTCTCTCTGGGGCCAGTCTTGTTTTGCTCTCATTTGCCATAATTTTGTTCTCAAGTTTTCTTTTAGCACAGCTCTTTTGAAAAACAAGTTGGTGATAAAAGAGAGCCAACTATTGTGAGTGAACAAAACTGAAAAACATGGTTTAGCCAGACCAACTGGTTAATGAACTGCTCAAACATGCTTTGAAACATTAATTGAAGAGTTAATGCTTGTTTCCCTAGTTCCCTTTTAACAGATGCTTATTCACATTAACCATGAAGTATTGCAGCTTTTACTGTTATCATGAATCAACAAACTGTCCTTGCCTTCCTATGGACGCGGAACTGCTGGCTTATGAGCAATACATTAAATAACATGAATTGCAGTAGTAACCAAGGCCTCTCATTCTGTACAACAACTGGTTTGTTGGGATTTTCTTCATCCTCAAGAACAAAATGCTCTTACCTCAAGGTTTGCCACATTATTTGGAGAGACAAAGCTGTAGTGCATTGTTTCGCCTGGGAGAGTAACTGCCTAGTGATAAGTTTAATGAAACTTTACTGCTGCTTTTGTACTTGAAGGGTCTTTGCAGGAAGAGATAAGAAGTTCAAATGAGGAAGCATTATGTGGCAGTATGGGAAACAGCAGCTTGGAAAGATAACTTACATTGTTAATTTGTCCACAGAAACGGGTTAGTGATAATGTTAAGTGGCCTGAAGACAGAAATAGGAGCAAGAAACAGGATGTAGAGACATGATGAAGGAAAAGCAAAATGAGGCTCTGTTGCTATGGCATAGCATTATTTTGTGTATATGGTGAAAGCAGGTGGTAAGGAAACTTCCCTGCCTGACCATTCAGGACAGCGTACTGGCAGCCAGGGGACTGAAGCCTGAAGCTGTACTGCTGTACGAACAGAACTGGGACAAGTTCTGCCTGCAGCACGTCCTGCATGTCCCCCTGCAGAGATCAGGTTGTGGCCTCATTTCTTTGTCACTGATGGTGAGCAAGGTTTCAGGCTCTGCTTGTTACAGATCTATGTAGCAAGTGGTGGAAGAAACACTGCTGATTTTAAGGGTATTCCTGCTTTAACGATTGCCAGAGGCCTTTGAGGTGTGCCAGAGATTCAGATTGAATTAGGAAAACTGAATGTGTCTGTCCATACAAGAGAGACGCAGCTCAACTCTTGGTTGTCTGGGCAAGTTGACCATCCTAACCTGCTCTACGAGATGGTTATTTTTTGTCCCCAGTTAGTCCTTGTCCTCTGCTGAGGTTGTCAGAGATGGCAGTAGTCTTACAGTGTGTGACACTGTCTGCCTTCATCTCAGAAAAGAAGAAAATCAGAGGGTATTCCCATTTCTCAGCAGGTGGGAAGGTGGGGAGATGGGTTCTTCCCACTCCGCATGACACTGAGAGAGATGCTTGTGATGGGTTGAAGTGGCCCTGCTTGACTCTGTGCTGCTCATCAGTGATTCCAGGGGTTGCTCCTCCCCTACAGGGACCTGGAA
The DNA here is from genome assembly GCF_000691975.1 of Corvus brachyrhynchos. Taxonomy (NCBI): domain Eukaryota; kingdom Metazoa; phylum Chordata; class Aves; order Passeriformes; family Corvidae; genus Corvus; species Corvus brachyrhynchos. Next base: position 5,419,027 of record NW_008238464.1, read on the forward strand.
TGCTGTCCTGCTGTCCTCCAGATTTTGTACTTCTGTACCATGCACCGATGGTATAACTAAAGCTATAGCCTTTCCTATGAGGTGAAAGGTTGCTTCCTTCTCTGTCCTTGATGGTTTTGAAATGAAGAATTGGCACAATTTGTGGAGCTGAACCGTGAATTTTGATAAATTTATTCTCTTCTTTACAGCATCAAGTTTTTACAGGGTCGAAGAAGGAAGTGGTTTACTGAGTCACTTAAATTATTTTTTTTTTATTTTATCACAACTACCAGTAATAACCACAGGGAAAACATGCAAGCAGTGGGCATTTGATGTAAAGCTTTATATGGGAGAGGCTGCTCATTGTGAACGTGCTGCCAGCAAGGCTACAGGCTGACAGTAAGTGTCCACTTGGTCACTGGGGCTGAGGGTCTGGCTGAGGTATCTGCTGGAATGCACATTGTGCTGCTTTCTGAGCCAACAGCGTGGCTACAAATTGTATGGGCTTTCAGTCATTCACTGGGAAATTCTTGGGAGCGGGAGCTATGCTGGAAATGGTGATAGAGTTAGGAAGAGGACAAATAATAGTTTTACTTCCTGGGTTTTATTACTACTAACAGCAAGTGGCATGGTAACAGTGCTTTTAGCAGAGTCCTTTGTTGTTCTGGAAATGAATGGAGGTATTCTGGTATTCCCAGCAGATTTCTATCCTTTGCTCCCCGGGAGTGTTTTTAGGGACACTATTTTGTCCCCACCCAGAACAGAGGATTCGTGGTCAGTTTGAAGATACACCATTGCTGACGGGTTTTCTGCTGGCTGAGGAAGAGGACACTGTGACAGAATAATTGAACCCAAAACTGTAATTCCAGTGGAAGGAATAGATTGGTCTCACAGAAATTACTGAAATTGTATCGCTTCTGGTATGGTCGTGGGCAGAAGTCAGTAACTTTTCGAGCGAAGCAAAGCTTTTACGGTAGGGCAGCTGTGCATTTTCGGTTTAAGGCTTTTGCTCTAATTTAAGAATCTTAAGTAGGTGTTTTATGTGCTTTAAAATATTATGAAAAATCCATATGAGATCATATTTTTATGTTTTATGCTGAATCCCAAAGTAATTTTTACAGCATTAAGGGGAGGGGGGGATGGCTTTTCCATTTTACATCATCCTGAATGTCCAGGTTGAATTACTTTCATTTCTTTTGCACTGTGGTTTTTTTTTTTCAGTATGGATTTTTCTGCTTGGATATGAATTACAAGTTTTAATAATTTTGAAACCAAAATGTATGTACTTAAAAATTAAGATTTGTTTGAGTTGCTAAAAATTGCACCTCATCTGTGATTTTTAAGTGTTTTTACATGTATTCAGCTTCCTTTTTTGTAGACACCTGATCTACTTTCTATATTTTGCTTTAGAGAATATGTTCATTTTTATATACAATAAATCATCATACTACAGGTATGATGAGCTTTTAAAGGTGATAATCTCTAGGGACCCATCAGTTTCTACCTTTCTTGGAAATGCTGGTCAGAGTATAGAATGAGTTTTCAGTATGTCTGGCCTTCTGTGCTGTCTCAAGTGTTTCCTCTGTGCCCTCACTGCCTCCTCCCCTTTCCTCTGTAATGTATTTTCCCTGTCTTGGCTTTTTGGGCAGTAGAGGCTGTGTGAGGTGTCTGTACGGTGTGTTTATAGGCGTAGAGTCAGGATCATTGCTTCTTCTGGGCTGCTAAATTGACCATCCCTCACCATACAACCAGCAGCATTCAAAGGCTCTGGTGCCCTCTTGGGAGCTCAGGGTTGGATTGTCCTAAAACACCAGCCCTTGGAGCTGTAAAGTAGTGGCACCTACTGCTTTCATGGTTGTATTTGTTTGTGTGCCAAGAGGTGGTGGTGCCTTCAAGCCATGTGCATGTTGTCAGGGTTACCAGCACCTGCTCCAGCCTTCTCAAGGGGAGTGTACTGTCTTCTCTCCTTGGTATTTCATTTCAGTGTAAGGACACAAAACCTTTATGAGAAGCTTTTCTTTCTCTACTTGTAATGTAGCGTTAGTCATTTGAAAAGTATTTGTAAGACGGAAAGCAAAGGGTCCAGGAGTCAACAGAGAAAGCAGTTTGTAGGCTGCTGAAGTTCTGTTTGCATTTATTTAACCCTGATGAGTGATGTTTGGAGAAAAACTAAGATATCCTAATAGTCCCGTTTCTTCACTGAAAGGTCACATTCAGTCCAGGACTTGTTTTGAGATGTTCCACAAGCTCTCCACCCAAACCAGGTCTCAGCAATTGCCCATATGAACTGTCTCTGCACCCCTGGAAGGGCTTGCTGGCTTTTGGGACACAAACCTGACTGCCAGAACAGGTAATTCCTTAGGGCATCTGGGGCAGCAGCTCTCTGGGCAGTTTTCTTCATTTGCTACCTGCTTTCTAGTTCTGCTTCTGTCTATTTGTTTTTTCTTTAAATTTTTTTTTTAACTTAGTGATTTCTTCAGTCTTTTGTAACATCTGCTGCGGAACTTCTAGCCACCCAATAAGACAGCTGGCACCTGGGGCTTTTTACTCTTATTTCTAGAGGCAGTTTTTCCCCATCATAGTAGAATAAAGTAAACCCTCTGGACATATCTACAGTTGTAGAGTGCAAGTAGAAAACAACTTTTTTAAAGATAAGACTTTTCATCTTAGGATCTTCATGCATCATAACCAAGGTGCTTAAACATAAAAGGTGTATTTCTGACCTGCTTTGAAAATCTCTGTTGGGAAGAGGCTTTTAATTCCAAGACAGTAAAAATTATTCTGAAGGGTAGGTCCTGGATCTAGAAATGCAGGTTGGGAATTGCTTGTGGTTTTTTTTCCACATGCTCTAGGCTATGAAAATTAATCTAAACTGTGATTTTATTGGCTTTAAATTCTCCCTCTCCTCATCATTTTGGTGTGGGTTTTATTTTTTTCCCTTTGTTTTTTAAGATGTTACCCCATCATATACAGGGTCTATATGAGTAATTGTACCCATATTAAAGCATCAACTGTTTGCCAGCTTGTTTGTCACTCTTTTTTTTAAGAGACTTACTTACAAATGGCAGGACAAAACTGATTCATGCTGTGTCACACTTTCTTCTTTGCACACCTACTCATGTATGGATCATCTGCTGATTAACAGCATAAATTTCTGGCTATAATGCTAATTTGCATCTTCACCCGCTGGTCTGTCATTCATCTCTGCTCTCAGCTTGGCCCCGGTCTGAATTACTAAAGTATGTGTGGGTTAATCCGTACCTCCCTCTGGCTGTAGAAGGAAATACTGGCACGAGAAACAAGGCAGTGTTTTACCAGTAGAGGGAAGTATTGTAAAGCTCAGCCGAAGTAGGTTTCTGCTTCTTTCTGTTTCTTTCTGGAGAAAAGTGTGCTTTTTGCAGGTTTTTTTTCCCGCTGAATTTAGGAATTCATGGAGCAGCACGTGCAGAGAGCTTGGAGAAGGAAAGCAAAATACCTTGCTGCATGTTCAGGCAGACAGAAGATTTTTCCATGGTTGCTTTTATAAATTTTTGTTATTATTGGAATAGTATATTTGGAATGAGAGCAGGGATCTCTGCCATGCTTCACTGAAACCTTGTGGGGCACCAGCCGTGGATGTGGACATGCCTTTGGTGCTGCCAGAATGAGAAAGGACCCCCGTGTTCACCACAGTAGCCCTGCCTTCCCTTTGCACACTGAATTCCCAGAGGATTTCAGTGGGTTGAGTGCATCACTGCTCTGAAGAGTGTTGAGCACACCATAGAACCATAGAATGGTTTGGGTTGGAAGGGACCTTGAAGATCATCTAGTTCCAACCCCCCCACCGCCCCCACACCATGGGCCAGGACACCTTGCACTGGACCTGGTTGCAACCATCATGTAGATTTTTACTTTACCTTGTGTGGCAGGGACAGGCATTAGTAGATGAGGTTTAACAAAAACTAGTAACTACTGTTAAATTGCAATAAACCCACTTGGTCAGCTGGAGCATGGACATAAAGCCAAAGCTCTGCTTTGTAGTGTGGACATAGATCAAGGGCCTCAGTACTTAGCCTAATCCGCAGATTAAGTTTGCGTGCTTCAGGACTGATTGATCACTGAGTGGAACACAGTAAGAAGCATCAAAAGGATGTTGGAGTGACATTAGACAAGGAAGGAAATGCAATTAATTATTTAACTCCTTGAATCAACAGTTTAGGCTCCTGTGAAGCTTTGAAATTTGTTTCAAGGTGTCTGTCCTTAGTATTTGTGCTTGGTATTCTCTCTGTGCATTTCATTTTATCACTGCCTGCCCCAGCAGGGACCCACAGTGTGGTACACTATTCCTTGACACCCAAACCCATCTGTGGGGACTCATTCTGGAGCTCCAGAGAGGCGTGAAGCTTTGTTGGCATCGGCACATCATTTGGGTGCTTTAGGGATTCTTGCAAAACTGCAGGAAGGTTATTGCTACCTTCCTTTATTTTCTGTGAGTCCTTTGCTGATGTATAAGCCTTTTCCTTCACCTTAAAGTGAGTCCAAATCTTGTGAGAAATAGTAGAAAACAGTCACTCTTGTACGCATTCCTCTGGAAACTGATTCCAGTGATAAGCTGGGTGAGCGATGAGGGGATGGAGGAATGTGCTCCCCTTTTAACATGCAGCCACCTTGTAACTGTGAGCACACCATGGGCATTCCTATAGTGTTCTTAGAACACTCTTCTGATTATTGCTCTGACTGACTGTGCTGATGTGAAAACAGTTTTTTTCTATTAATTTGAAAATCTTCAAGTAAATTTAAATGAAGATTGGTAGTTTTTTCAAAGTTTGAAAAAAACCAAAAAAACAAGAACATGCCACTAGAGTGAATAAAAGGTGACACACACCAGTAAAGGTTTTTTCTGTGTGGAATGAGAGACCTAAAACTTCATCTTTTCTGGTTTCTATAGTTAGTGTATATTCCCTGTAAATACAGGCTCATGAAGGAATGTCCTGAATTTGAAGCACTTGGCATTTATTGTTATTCCTAAATTCAATAACATGTTTTCCAGCATCGTGAATTGCTGTTCACATCCCTTTGAATGTAGTATAAAGTAGCAAGACATAACCTATCTATCTTAAAAGATTTTTGAATTGGAAAATTCTGCTGAATACCTAGAGTCAGCAGAACAGTAGTACTTTCACAGAAATTTAAGAGGGAGCACTGGAGGCTTGGAATATCAAGATAAATGCTCTGTAGAACTGCAGTGAAAACTCAACCATGAGCATAATTAAAAGTTATTTACTGCTTGTGATGAATGAAAGACTGCATACTTTCTGTCTGGTTCCACCTTTTGCTGGTTAGACATGGGGGAATATTTTCCTCTACTGAAAGACCACCGTGGTTATCCATCACATTGCAGTAGCAGTGTTGGCTTTCTCTGGGGGCAGGAGGAAGGTCAGTTGCATGAGGGAAGAGTCACACACTGGAAAATGAAGAATAAGCCTTCAAAGTACAGGACATACAAGAAGGCTGTGCATTACTGGTAATGAGAAAAGTTGTGGTAACTTGGCTGGTCCTCAAAAATTCTGATGGAATGTGAAAGGTCCAAGTGGCCCCATCCCACATGAGAAGAATGTAATCTCTCAGAAAAGGAATTATAAACAGCAGATAGGGGCTGGAAGGTAAAAAGGGGTGTGGGGAGCAGGAGGCACTCGCTGGGGAAGCTCTTGCAGAGCCAGGTCTATCCGAGTTGCTTTGTGGAAGCATTTGAGCGAGTTATTGGAGAAATAACGTTTGTGTTCTGCAACATCTGTGCAAAAAACACCCTTATAACTTGTATTTGATACTCAGAACTTAAGATTTGACTGTTTGGGTAAATTCATATTTGAAACCGCATCCCTCGTGAGGATTCATGGGCAATCCCACAGGGCAGAAAAGGAGTGCAGTTTGCATTTCTTCTTGTAGAAAACTTTTAGCTTGTTCTGAAGTCCTCCAAGAAAGTGTTTTCTATATCAGTGTAGACCCCTGTTGAAGTTTGCTGAAGAGGTCTGTGAGATGGAGCTATGGAGCTGAGTCCCTGGTCTTACTTTAAAAACCTAACCATCTTGCCCTCCTTTATATTTAGGTGGATTTGATCTGTATAACAACTCGTTTTTGTGTCTGGACTTGCTGTATTCCTTCAATTTGCATGCTTTGTCTGGTAGTGTTAATTTTAAATTTTCATAATACTGGTTTGGTGCAGCTCTGGTTTCCAAGGACATTTGAGTAAAAGTTGTTGCCCAAGCACAGCAGCTGCTCATGCAGATAAATAGAAGTTTAATGAAGTGATGTGTTTCACACTAACGCAACGTGCAGCAAAGTGGGTGAAGAGTTGTCCTTTTATTTTTTTTTTTGTCTTGTGTCATGTTTAACACAAAAGTATTCAGTATATGCTGGACAGATGGCTACTGTAGTGAATAAGAATCTATGAACAAATTTGTAGGTAGAAGCTCAATTTCAATAGTTTACAAAGAGCTTTTTCACAAAAAAAAATTTACTCATCACTTTTTAGATTATTATCTAAAATTGATCATTTGGACAAAGATAAATCATTCATACACAGATATTTAAAGCAGAGTATAAACCATTGGTAATGTATAAAAGCTGCTGTGCCATGAACATCTGTCATCAGCTGTTCTGAACCTCCACTCGTAACAGCATTAACTTTTCATTGGATCGCTGATTGACTAACTGCAGGGAATTGGCATTCAATTATGTTTAAGCTTATCCTCCTCTGTACTGAGAAACAATTTTAAATACTTCATTTGAAATGGGAATGCAGCGTGTTTAGGCAAATACTGTGATTGTTCTTGCTTTTATTTTCTGAGGACAGGAGCTCAGTTGTGTGTAGCTTTTGTTGACAGTTCAGTGTGTGCAACCCTCTAACATCTTATAAATCACTTTGAATTTTTGCAACTATTATCTATTTATGTGATTGTTACGTTATGTGTTTGCTTTTCCAAAACAATTTTGTTATTTTTCCATTGCGTGATGTTTAATATTATGTGCTGATGACATTCCAGGCTGAAGCACATTGATAGTATTATATAAAATTACTGTGTTTGTGTTCAGTCTGGTAACCTCAACAAAATTGGTGTCGTATGATATACCCAGTATCACCTATGTTACACTTTTTTCCTTTAGAGAAATTAAAAAATACTCTTACATATATTCTGCAACAAAATAAACACTTTAATACTGAAATCTGTAATTCATACCACATAGAACTTGTTTCCTATTATAGTCAAAACAGTCCTTGCTAATTGTTAGGTTTCTTGGCTTTTATTAAATGCAAGTTCATTTAAAAAACACACCTTCCCCACTCACCACGTAGAAGTAAAAATCTCTGAAGTTTTTGTTTATATGTGTCAAGAATAATGTCAAAGAAATTGTAAACATTTTTCAAGAAGTGGTAAGCTTTTTTGAAGCCTCCTGAAATGAAGTGTTTTATTTAGTACTAAAGATTTACTAAGAGAGATGAGATGCAGTGCTTGCAAAATTCCCTGCTAACCACCTTCCTGCCTTGCAGGAAACTTCAAGCACTTCCATTCCTGTTTTACAATTAGACAGGACACTCCATCACTACAAAGTGTGACAAACTGGTATAGTGGTTGCGTTTTGATAGCTGAGAGTAGGAAGAAAATTACATTGTGGTTTTCTTCTGATTTTCAAGGTAGAAGAAGAAAAATGCACAGTGCTGTTGCATTTCCAAAAGAGTATTTTCATGCTAGTTACTGAAGTTACTTTGCGGCACACTTTGCTGCATTAACCTCCCTATCACAGCTTGCCAACGTGCTTGAGTAACTGAAGTTTCGTAGCTCTAATGACTTTCCCTTTGTCGTAAATTATAACAGGAAAGAGTAAACAGCTCATTGCAGTCCTGGAGATGTGTAGCTTCTTGCGGAGGCGCTGGGAGAGCCGCCTCCTTTGCCCAGCACAGGGCAGGGTCGTGCCTGTCGGGGCGGTGAGAGTTTGAGGAAAGCTGGAGGGAAGGGGGTGAGCTTGTCGCACACATCCCATAGGTGTGATCAAGTGATAAAGGAAATGTGGTGCCCTTTGGGAGGGTGTGTACCTATGAGAAACAGGAAGCAGCTCGGCGGGTGCCTGCCCTGCCTGCCCTCCTGCC
>NW_008238464.1:5427241-5440493 GCF_000691975.1 Corvus brachyrhynchos
CTGTGCCGCCGCCCTCCTCGCCACCCACAGCTGGGAGAGGCGGGGGAAAGAAACCCAGCCCAAAGCCAAAACACCCCCCTCACCTTTAAAAAAAAAACCAGCCCTCCTCCAGGTAGGGGAATATGACGGCCTTGCAGCTGAAAGAGTTGTCACATTCAGGTCTGTACAGGAGGAGACGCGATCGTCCTGACAGTGTCCTGCCCGGGTCACAGGAAGAGAACCTGAGGTGAGTGCAAATGGACGGTACTGCCAGGGCACCGAGCCCTTCTCTGCTGCCTGCTTGCTTCGGTGGTTTTAACAAACAAAATGCAACCACAGCTCTGGAAAGTCACTGCAAAACACATGCATTGAGAAGCAGCCCCAAAACACGATGGAAGAACCCCTGGAGGAGGAATACAGGAGCCATACGGTGACCTTGTGCATTCTGGCGACGTTGTGACAGCCTTCCCTGACTTTGGGAAGGGCAAATGTTAGCTGGCATTTACTTCTGGATCCCTTCTGATGGCCAGCACTTGCAAGTAAATAAACGTTTTGGAGCCTGACAACTTTGCTCCATCTGCTTTGAAGCAAGTTCTGGGTCACCCAGATTCTGTGGGTTGTGCTGCCTCTTGAGGGTCTTGGCACAGTCCCTGTGCCAGGCTGGTGGTGTGGAGATGGGGTGGCTGCTGGGCTCTGTGTTTTTTTGTGGGGGGGTTCTTTGATTCGGAAAGGGCTTTAGACAGAAGAATGCAGCAGGGCCGCTAAGCCTGACCTTACTCAGCAAGAGTGACCAAAAATCAAAAAGCCATTTAATGTCTGGGGTTATCTTCCTGGTGTTAATGAACCTTTTGAAAAAAATTAACAATGAATTTGCAGAAAGCCTCTGTTCAGAGCATGAAGATTAAAGATTTGTTTCTAACTTGATTAAGTGCAGAGACCCCCCCAAAAAAAGTAAAAATGCAAAGGTGTTTTTCTAAGTGTGCTCAGTGTGAAAGCAATCTGTTCCCACTTCAAGCTCCTCAGAATAGGAACCTTATGTATCTGCTAACAAAAGCCTCAGTGGAGAGGAAGTACTTCCTATCTGCTAATGCCTGTCTCATTGTATTTTTAGATTATTTTTCCTTGGTAGTGGTTGTGCATCAGGTTGGAGTGCTGTGTAATTTGAAACCTTTTTGTTACTGTGTTTTCGTCAACTGTGTTAGCGATTTCAGAAGAATGGTCGTTCAGATCTGGGGGATTCACTCTTTTGTTATAACTAAGGACCTTAATTGTGGCAAAATGTATGATTGTAACCTACAGAGATTATTTGCCATAAGATATCAGAAATAGCATATCACTTCCATGAATGTATTAACTTGCAGGTCTGGTATGTGTGCTTGGTATCTCTTTGTAGTATTAATTCTGAATTGATTTCTGAGATGGATTTCTAGTAGCATTTGCAGTATATATGTTATATTTGTATGACTGCAGTTGGAAGAATAACCAGACTTAGTAGATTAAAAGATGCACAGAGATTACTGACATTTTTAAATTTAGTTTCTTTTGTACAAAACTAGCAGTGAGGAAAGAGAGATCTATTTGGGGTAGAGAAAGCCGCTTTTTGAAGCATATACATAAAAATGAGCACTAGCTCTGTATGGTTGTGTTGCTGTTATTACTATGTATATCCAAGATGGGAATGAGACCATTTGGGGGCTGGATAGGGGGAAGGGGTGTGTTTACTGCACCAGTAGAAGTCTGGGTGTTTTGATCACCTGAGTCTCTTCCAGTTAGAGATGAGAAATACATGAAACAGGGATTGGTCTTGAGAAATAAAATCCAAATTGGAGGAAATACCGAATCAGGGTACTTGTGAATCAGCTTAGGGCAGAGTGCTGGAAATACAAGAAGGTGAATAGAGCATGGTCAGATGATGCTTTTAGAGCAGGAGACAACCCATACCTTCAACTAGAGGTTATCTTATGTTTGCTAATCACTTAAGCTGGTTCTTATTCAAACTAAACCTTGCTCCTTCCTAACCCATATTGTGATATTTCAGTGTGTTGCAAGGCAGGCTTTTTTTTTTACTGCATTCTCCATGACAAAAGACTATGGCATTATAAATACAGAATTGTGACATATCAAGAGGGCAAAGAACAATTGAGAACAAAGAGGAAAAGCTCATTAGTTTTCTAAAAATGGAAAGCTCTAGTTTTTGCCATATGTTCTCCCAGTGCCACTTAGATGCCTGTCCTTAGCAAATACTTTCAGAGTATCTAGAGTCCACAAGAAAGACAAGAGGTTTCTTTTATGTCTGCTAAATATATCTTGCCACCCATGGCTTTGCAATGCCCTCTCATAGTATCTCTCTCCAGTTCTTTGTTCTAGTACCTTTGTATTTTGTTTTACATACATATTAATCCAGATGTGTTAAATAATATCAGCCCTCTAGCAACAGTTCACTGAAACCTACTTTCTCAGTTCCAACAGTGTTCTTTTAATCCTGGGCCAAAATGTACTCAAGATACCAGTGTCCCCAGGTCACCCATTGAGAACTTCTGTATTAAAAACCTTTTATTTCAGCTGCTGGGTCCAGCCATCACAGCAGGAGCCAGATGTGCTTGGTAGGACAGGGCCCTGTGTACCTGCAAATTGTGGCTGAGACATAGCCAAGTGTTGGCATTACAAAGCCGCTCAGCAGGGCTTGGTGCCAAAATTCTGCCTTTGCTCTTTCCTGGGAATGTCAGTGTCATTTGTACTTAAAACGTGTGAGATTACTAATAATTAGGGCACTGTGAAACAATGTACTGAAACTCCTAAATGTGCACCAGAACATATGTTTGTCATGTAATGTGTCACAGACGTTTAATTTGTCCTGACACCACAGCATATTGATGGGGATGGAAAATTTGGCTTCTCTTTCTGTCTCACTCCACGCATCACTTAACAAACCTCATAGGTTTTCTGGCAGCCTTTTAATCTGCTGCTAGAGCAGATTAAAACTGGTGCTTTTACTGACTTCTTAGGGAGCTGCAGCCTGTCTGTGCCATGTAAAAGGTGGTCTGGATAGTTCATCCTTTTCTTGAACTTGCACAGTACAAAAACGTGTTTGGTTTAGACCTCCACTGAAGTAGGGGTGCTGAATGCAGACCACTCTTTGCCTGTTTGAGCAGACTCACCAGCTCATAAGCCTTAATTATACAGCATGCTCCCTGGGTGCAGAGTTCAAAATGCAAGAGGATGCCAGGCACTTCATTGTGTGCAACAGATGTGGCAGTCATTGAACTAAATGCAACCTGAGAAATCTGCTTTTCAGAACAGACTGTTCTAAAGACCTGTTCTTTTCCAGCTATATTGATTTAGTGGGAAAAAAATGACATCTCCTGTAGGTCTGGTCTTGCTTTGTCTTTAGAAATGGCATGTAAAAAATTCTGACTGTATGCTGAGCTATTCTTTCTTGCTTTTCTCAGAAAACGGGATGCAAAGGAAATTGTACACATATATTTATGATTAATCATTAGGAGTCACTTAGCAGTAGCAGTATGCCAGCTATTTTTGCTCTTTCCCCTTCTCATCCCATGGGTTTTTTAGAAATAGAATGATTCCTCTAAAAAAATTGGTGGTATTAATTTTCAGAGCTCAGTACAAGGTACTGGCAAAAGCAGAGGCAATTATCTTTGGGGTTTTTTTGACAATTACACTTAAAAGTGAATTTAATCACTGTTAGCTACTATCTGTAACTCTCTTTTCTAAGTTCATATGCATTCAAATGCCATTAAAAATGTAAACAATTTTTGAAGAGGTTAGTCTCAAGTTTTTACCAAACAGTAAATTTCAGCATTTACAATAAATAATCATTGATGAGCTTCCATCAGTGGCTGTCAGTCACACGTAATTCACTGGTCTGCTCTCCTGTGCAGAAAGCACTGTAGATGTTTTCCATATTAATAGTTTTAGAGTATCTGCATTCCCTTTGCTCTCTGCTGCTGAAGCTGAGGGGTACATGTGTTTGAGTAGGTGCAGGCAGTCTTCTGCTGGATCTGTTCAGGCTCCTGCCTGCCTCTGCACATTGACTCCAGGCTGGAAGGCATGTGGATGTGCCCCAGAATTTCATGCACAAAGACTTCCTTGCAGATGAAACAGGAGGCATAAGCACATGGTTACATCCCACTGAGCCTTAGGGGGATAGGCTCTGCACAGCAAGGCTTGTAGGCGAGTATAAAAAGAAACAAATGAATAAAATTCCCGCCATTGGCAACACAGTAGGGCTGAGTGTCTCCCTTTCTTTATGAAATGCAGCATTTGGGAGGTGTGAAAGGTCACAAATCTCCTTAATCTGCCATCAAAAGCACATGTGTAGCTGCCAGACAAGATGTACAGCTGTTTCCAGCTGCACATCAGCCCTGAAGATCTGCTCTTCCTATGAAGAAGGAATGAAAATGCTGTTCAGGGACTGTCTGGGAAACCAGGCACCTGTTGAGCCTTTGGATGCTTTAGGGTACTGAGAGCAGGTTAAGGAGAAAATAAAAGATCTGTCTGCACCTGGAAGCTTACTTAAATTTGATTTCTCCTGGTAATATTTCTTTATAGCATCACCAATGTTAACATTTATATGGCTGCTTTCTGTGAGAGTTGTTTAACTTGCTCACCGTGCCAGTGTCAGCAGATGAAGCAGTAATTGTTCCATACATTGGTTAAAAAAGCAATTAATTTATTAAAGCAGGAAAAACTTTCAAAGAAGTGCTAAGACATAAAACAATTTTGCTTCTTCGTTTGCTCTGGTTAATAACTCTGCTAGAATAGTGGAGAGCTGGGTGCTACAAATACTCATTTGAATCAGGTGCTTGGGAGCTTTGGACTAAGAAACACTTTGGTTTGCTAGCTGTTCTAATTGAAGAAGGGATTTGTCCATGTAAATGTAACACTGAATTGGTACCATTAATTAGAGTAACTTACAGCCAGCAAAAATATGCTTCATGGTTAGATTTTAATATTGGGATACTTAGAATTTGCATTGAGCCTTAGTTTGAGGTATCCAAATGACTAGAGGCTTTACTGTTCATTTGTGCTGTACTTTTCATTGCTCTAGGGGTTAAAATAACTCCTGAGGAACACACCCTTTTTTGCTTGCCTTCTCTCTCACCCCTTGTCTCCTACATTGCACAACAACTAAGCAATTTTGTTTGACTTGCTCACCTGGACTGTCACCTCCTGTGACTCCAAATGACCGGAGATAGCTGCTTGTGTAACATCAGCCTGAGTAGTAACTACTTTTCCTCTTAAATCTATGATATTAGTAAACATGTAAGCTTCGATGATTAATAGCAATTAAGATTTTCACTGCTCTTATTTACAGGATTAGCTGACTAAAGGTAAATTGTGCATTTCTTTTCTTTTGCTGTTGTTTTCGTGTGTCCTGATAACACCTAATCAGAGGTGTTCTCTAAAGACAATGTACTGCGATTGCTTATTATTCTTCATTATAATTAAGCTGTCCTTTGAATGCAGTCTGTCACGCTGAAGTGAATTTACACACAGAAGAGAAAAACTAAATTACGCCAATGTTATCACTTAATAAAAATTACCAACTTGCAGGCATCTGGAAGAAAAGTTTGAAGGTTGTAAGTTTGGATTCCCTTTCTTTATATTTTTTGTTTTCCTGAGGTCTCTGAGCTGTTCCAGGAAACCCGAAGCTGACTGACACAGTGTCCTCGAGAGGACCATGAGCCTTTTACGTGATGCTCTCCAGGCATGGGAACAGCTCTAGCTTGCCAAGTATGCTGCTTCTGAGGATGGCCAAAGGCTGATGCCTGTGGAGGGAGGGAGAAGGAAAGAGGGGGCCTTTTATGGGATTGCCCTTGGTAGTAATCCCAGCTTGCCACCAGCTGTGGCTCAGGGACTTCCTACAGAGTTTGTGGCATTCAGTGTTTTTTCCTTCAATTAACTCCTCTGGTTTTGCCTTCACCCAGCAGTCTCAGGGCATTTGCCAAATCACTCAATGCTCTGAGTTTTCATGTGTAGTACCTGATGCTGTAGTACACATAGTTGTGTGTTATTTTTTTCCTTGCTTGATTTGTCATAGCAGCTTTAGGCTGCCATTGTTCAGTTTTCATCTTTGTATCTTTGTATCTTTTTCATCTGCCAGCTTTGTAGAAATTCTCATTTTAGGTAGTTCCTGGTAGCATTCTGAAATGATGGCTTCATATATAATCCTCTGTGAGCAGTGCTTTTTGATGATACTGCTCAATTTTGCCAGCAGATTCTAAGTCATCCTGTGATGTGTCTTTATAGATGAACCTTTCTGATCTTTTTGGAGCCTTTTGTCCAACAAGAGAAATTTGGGTTCTGACTTTTATGACATATTTCCTTGTAGCCTTTCTGCTGTTTCTGGCTGCCCTAATGGCTGTGATAGAGCTAGAAGAAAATGAATTAAAAACTTTTTACTATTAGCCTCAAAGGAAGCTACATACTGGCAGACACATAGCAATACCTGGCATCATTTCTCAGCTGTCCTTTTTAAAATGAAAGATTCAAAACATTCAAGCTGTTCCAGCAAGGAATGAGTGGACAAAGGTAGAGCAAATGTGAAATGATGTTTGACTTTTCTAGCATGTTAAATCCATACATGCCACACTCTTCATAGATCATAAAGTTCTTGATCCCGAGGTGAGTCTACCTTTTGAACTCTGTTTCTATGCAACTATTGGTCTCCCACTCAGAGTCATGACTCAAAACTGCCATGGCTGGTCCCCTTTTTCCAATACAGGAAGTTTGCATTGAAAGCTATTTGTCCTGCTCAATATTTGGCTTTTCAGTTTTTGTTTCGTACATTTCTTCTCACTGACTTCAGAAACTGAAGTGAAGCATACCCTGTATTTCTGATACATTGCAAAGCTGGTCCCAATATATATACTTTTCTAAAGGACATTGTAGCAATGCAGCTTCAGAATAGCGTAACTCCATGAGCTACCAAGTTGCAGGTCATGCATTTTGTCTGACGTGTACAAGTAATTGCTTAGTTTTAAACTAAGATGCTTTCTAAAATGCTTTCTAAAGCTACTCCTCAGATTACACCCACTTCTCCATGGTATGTAGCAAAGCAGAAGGAGTCTTGGCAGGGCTCGAACGCCTCTGATTGAAAGGACAAACCCCTGTCATCCTCCCTCTTTCCTTTGATTCTGTTCTGTCAAGCAAAAAAAATGCTGCTCTTCCAGATGATCCCAGCAGTATGTTGTTGCAAGGGGTAACTTCTACATCTTCTTCCCTCACAAGTGTTATAATAGATACTGTAGCTGTCCACTGCTGCTTTACTCATTGAGGATTAGTCAGGTGTTGGGACAGAAACAATTACTTAAAAAAAAACCTGGCAATAGTTGCCAAACCTTCTGCTAGAAAAATGCATGGAAATCTTGCTTTGCACAAGCTCCTACTGAAATTTGTTCATGTTTACTTGGCAGGTCTGCTACTAGCATTGAATAGCTAATAAAGTACGAGTTGAAGACTTTCAGTTTGCATAACCCTAAATATTAAAACCGTTGTAATGACGTAGGAAAGTAATGCTCTTTTGTATTAGTGTTATTTGTTGACACATTACTCATTCTTGAGTCTTCAGAACATACACTGCTCCTGGTTGTTCTCTTGCCTGTTGAATATTAGGGCTATTATTTCATGCTGCAGTATTGACTGCAGATGGCTTAGCTGTCTGCCATCCTCTGCAGTTTTTAAAGCCTGGTGGTGCTGTAGTGAATGTAGGAAGAGAAAAATGTGAAACCAAAACCTGGAGTAACTAATAATTACGATTTAGCATGTGTGTGAGAGAAGAGGAACAGCTGAGGAGATGTTTGCTATAACACATTGTACATCTGCTCAAAATGAATTAATTCAGGCAATGAAAAACTTTGCACTTCATCATATAGAAGCTCAGACTAATGAAGGTGAGAAGAAATTATGTTGCTGAAAGTGTAGATTAATACTAAGAAAGTAATAATAAAAGATGTGTGTGACGTGCAGGTTACTAAAGCTGAAGGTCAGTCCACAGCATGGTGTCTCCAGTGGAGACGTGACTATAAGGATATTGCTGTGAACTGGGAAGCCTGGTGTTGCAGTTCTCTCTGCCCTACAAGGAGCTGCATGGATGTACTGGAAGTCTCTCCTGATTGCTGGGGTGTTATGTTGAGTCATAATAATAATTATAGCTCCTGGATGAACAGCTCAGGTCATGGTGTTTAGCTTGTCAAAACATTGGTTCCACATAGTGCAGGCAGATGACTCAGGCAGAATCAAAGGCTGGCATTTGCCATTACACTGAGGATTCAGTGGAGGATTTTTGGTAGATGTCAGTGACAGATGACATGAACTGAATACTGGTGCTAGGAAACTGTTACCCTAAAGAGAAAGATGTCACTGCATTGTTTTAGAATCATAGAATCATTTAGGTTGTAACAACCTCTTAAGGTTATCAAGTCCAACCAATAACCCAGCACCGCCAAGTCCACCACTAAACTATGTGTACAAGTGCCACATCTACTTGTCTTTTAAATAGTTTCAGGGATGGTGACTCTGCTACTTCTCTGGGCAGCCTGTTCCAATGCTTGACACCCCTTTGCACGAAAATTTTTTTCTTAATGTCCAATCTAAACCTCTCTTGATGCAACTTGAGGTTGTTTCTTCTTGTCCTGTCACTTTTTTTGGAGCTTGGAGGGCCTGATCTTATTTCTTCAGACTTGAAAAGATGGTTCTTTTCACAGCAGGTGTCTCAGGGATATTTGATGTGCAGCCCCTCGTATTGAGTGGCTGACCTTTTTTATTATTCTTAAATTGGAAATGAAGCTGTAAATGCTATATGAAATGCATCAGTGCAAACGCATCTTTGAAATTTATAGAGTTGGAGGACTTTGGATACAGAATTTGGATACCATGTTGAGGTAGGCATGCAGTCAGCTACACAGGGTGCAAATTTGAAGAATAACCAATAATATACTGTGTCTTGTGCAACACAAAATTATTGGAGTTTGTGAGCTTCTCATACATGATACTGTGTCTGTTGTTTTGTTTTTCCTGTCTGCACAGGATTAAAAAAAATAGTAGTGGGGGAGGAAGAGATGACTCTTTTAAAGAGTATCAAATATCTGTACACAGAAGTCATTACTTGGTTTACATGGAGCATGGCTTCATTTGGTAATACTTGTAACCAGCAGGAAGAAAACACAATACTTTGCTGAAATATTACTTATAACAGGAAAATGCTGCAGTTGCATATTGCTCTCCCTTTCTACAAATTCTGTCAGGCTGATTTTTCACTGTGCTTGAATTATTGATGAAACATTGTGTGGGAAGGTGCTGCTTACCTGTCTATTCCAGTTATGTTTACTTCCTTATGGAGAGATGGAATGTGAACCTTCTCTGTCTGCGGAAACCAAAGCATTTTTTGGACATGTTTATACTAGAATAAATTTATACTGAACTATATGAAACAACTAGAATTGCCTTTTTGTTTGCCCTGTTTAAACTCCCACCACATAAGCTTAATTATGCATTTTGAGGTGAAGTCTAAAGAATGAAGCTTTTAGGAGCACTCAGAATTCACCTGGTTTTTACTGTAGTGGTTTTGAGATGGTTTTTCATCATTTTTAATAGAAACAGTAGTTATAGCAGTGCTGAGCATATGTGAAAATCCTACCTGTAATGTGCATTTTTATTATATAAAAGATTCATGCCTTCTTTCGAACTGCCTTAGGAGACCAGCTTAACATGGAAAGTATTTTATTGCTTAAGAGATAAACAATTGCAGCAACCAGAACCCAGGAGTGTTTTTAATTTCAATAAAAAACCCCCACCAAAGGTCAACTAGTGCTTCAAAATGTTGGTGCAGAAATCAGAGCAGGGCACTGCCAGCCCACACATCTTTTGCAGCCAAAGTTCTGTTCTAGGTTGTTCTGTATTTTGCGTGTGAGAGCCACTGCATAGCATCTGTTAATACATCATTAAAATTAAACCACACGTACCTGTGGGGGAAGTGGTGGGATGCACTGTGATTACTCATCCCCCCGGGGTGTCCCGATGGGCCATTTGGCCTCCCGACAGCGCCGGCGGTGCAGCGATATGTCACGGTGGCACAAATAGGTTGCCAAGCAGCAGCTGCCTTTGCCAAGCACCTTGTTTGGAGCCGTGACTGCTCCGCACGGCTATTTGTGGCACGGAGTGAAATGCTCAGCAGGCTTGGCTGGCCACCGAGTCGTCTCTGTAAGAGTCCCTGTCTGCCCCTGGCAGCCACCAGCATGGGCAGCCTGACTGGAAAGCTCTCCAGAGAAAGCAGCGTGGAGTGAGGCGGCAGTCATCCTTCAGCAGGGATTAGGCAGTGCAGCTATTTTTGCTATTGTTTACTAAAGCCCTTCTGGTAACTGCAGCGGGACACTTCTCCCTCCCTCTTCTACCATTTCTTTCAGCACCTTCCCTACCACCAGATTTGGCTTCTGATAAGATCCTCAGTGTGCCAAGACGAGACTGTCTTTTTCTTTCATACCTACCTTTTCTAGTTAAACGCTGAACTTCTCCCTTTTCTCTTCTCCATAACACTGCATCTTTAACAACAGGCTGGTATGTTTTGTCCCATTTCCCAGGGAATACCCTTGGGAAGCTGCTGCTGCTGCAAAACAACCAACCCCTTACATGCTTCTCACTCCCCATGGACAACTTCACTTCAGAGTAGCCTAGAATTCCCTAATGAAAATGCAGTGTATTTTTAACAATGTATTTCAGGTCTTGGCAGCATGCCTCCTGCAAAATGACAGAAAAGAGAAAGATGGCCAGCTGCTCTGGATTTGTGGATTACCAGACCTTCACAGTAAAAGCTGTGTTTTGTTCAGTAGCAGAAAGGCCCTTTTTAAACTCCTGTCAAGCTCCTTTCTTGCTTAATGGAAAACATTGGGAGTCATTCCACCAGCAGCAATGGTAATATGACTGGAGAACCAGGCAGCTTCTACTTATTGCACATATGGAGCCCTATGTTTGAAGGACTGCTTCTTGAAAAAGACTAGGAAGATTAAATCAGGCTTTTTGGATGGACATCTTGCTGCACTAACTTGCTGTACTACTTGCTTTGCTACAGCCATGCAGAACATTGCACAGTAGCAAGCTGAAGAAGCAAGCAAATGTTTTCTTGTTGACCAAAGAGGACATGAGACAGCAGAAGTGGCTTCTAGCCACGTTGGTCACCTGTGGATTTCAGGTTACTGCAAGAATTGTAGTAGTCCACCAGGAGAAAAACTTTACGGGGCACTTTTGATTTGCAGCAGCATCTTCCCAGGAGAATTGTCTGTGATCTGGGACAAAATACAGGAAAACAGTTGGGAAATCGTTGAGAAAATAGCGATAAGAGGAAGAGATAGGCTGACTTGCTGTTTCTTATCTTAGTGGCTTTGTGCACCTGCACTAATCCTGGTGAATCAGCATTTTTAGTCCATTGCAGTCAGTCTTGCTGGAGTTTTTTATACCTACAGAAGCTCAGCATTGACCTGTGCACAAAGCGTTGGGAAGCAGAACTGGCATCACTATACCTGCATATCTTTTGGCAGACACTGCTCATTTTCATCACTGGTGCTCCAGAGAATGCAGAAACCTTTTGTTCCAGGACTGCAGTGGTGCTCTGGCAAGATCTTTGTGGCCTAGGGCTACAACCTGAGCATTGCTTCATCTGGAGCTTGCCCCATGACAGATAAAAATAGGGCTTGAGCTTCAGCCAAGCTGTGTCAGTGGTGAGGGTGCAGCCTCCTTAGCCTGTTAGAGCTTGTGACTGCTGGTAGCTCTGGCATAGGATGAATAATCACACCTACGGACAGGAAAATAAGCCAGGTCATGCTGCCTGGCTCCCACCTACACAGGGAAATAGCTTGCCTAGGGGTTGCTCCTTTTTGAGGGGAAGTGAAGGAAAGACACTGACCAAACCCATTCCACAAATTTGTCAGCAAAGCAGCAGTGTAGGACTGTGTTGGCTGAGCTCAGGAAGGCAGCTGCGTGCAAGCTCCGGCCTGCGTGGAGAGGGGTGTGTGGGCTGCTGTACGCTTGCTGAGCAAGCTGTCCCAGCTGCTGGTGAGAGATACGGCCAAAAAACCGTCATCAGCCAG
The DNA here is from genome assembly GCF_000691975.1 of Corvus brachyrhynchos. Lineage (NCBI taxonomy): Eukaryota > Metazoa > Chordata > Aves > Passeriformes > Corvidae > Corvus > Corvus brachyrhynchos. The sequence continues at coordinate 5,439,322 of NW_008238464.1, forward strand.
ACCCTCTGTAGTAGGTCCTAGGAAGGTACAGGTATATTAAGAGACTAGCCTTGACTAGACCTTCTGTCATATCCTGTGACAGGACAAAAGGAAATGGCCTCACGTTGTGCTGTGGGAGGTTTAGATTGGAGATCAGGACAAATTTCTTCACGGAAATGTTGTCAAACACTGGAGCAGACTGCCCAGGGAAGCGGTAGAGTCACCATTCCAGGAGGTATTTTAAAGATGTGTAGATGTGACACCTGGGGACATGGTTTAGTGGTGAATGTAGCAGTGTTAGTTTAATTGTTGGACTCAGTGCTCTTGAGGTCTTTTCCAACCTAAATGATTCTGTGATTCTCTGATCTTCTAGTTCTAGTTCCTCTACTTGTTTCCATTGCTCGTCTCCTTCTTGTAATCCTCTGCTTTCACATGCCCTGTCAAAGTCTAGCAGATTCTTCAGATACCTGCGTGCTGTGTGTCATGAGCACAAAGTGCATGCAGTTCTGCAGTTCAACTGATTGCTAACAAGGCTGAGCCAGTTAGTTAGTTACTCAGGAGGGCTTCCCAAAAGCCTTCCTTTTCTGCAGTTAGAAAGTGCAAGAAGCTGAGTATCCCTCATCTGCCACAAGCACTGTGCTTCAAACAGGGAGAGCTTGAAGGAATGTAATTATTAGCTGCAAATCCTATTTCAGTTAGTTTTTTTACATTGGGTAGTTGTTCTAAATGCAGCGCATCACTGGAAATAAAGCTTTGGTTTTCCTCCTTCATACATTGTCCATTATGGCATGCCTGTCAGCTTAGTTAATGGCCTGAGAAGCACAACAGAAATCAAATTATCTGTCTGTACCTTTCCCTTGTCTGAAGTACTGACAAGAGGAAAGACACCTATAGATAAATTCAGCACATATGACTTAGAAGACACAAGTGGAGCATTAAAGGCCATTTTTACAAGGTAATTAACATACTCTAGCATTAAAGCAATATTTACCTGGAGACAGGAGTCTTCTCTTCCTGCTTTCCACTGCTGCTTTGCCCATGATAAAATATTGTTAGAATCTGCCTCCACCCCTGTCCTGGGCTGATGTCATGAAGCCGCTTTATTCCTTAGCCGTCCGCTCACTGCCCAAGGCCGCTGTGCCTCTAAGACGGCCCCGGCCCGGAGCCGCGGGCCCGAGTGCGGGGCAGTTCAG
>NW_008238464.1:5440597-5463720 GCF_000691975.1 Corvus brachyrhynchos
CGCGCCGGTCCGGGGAGCCTGCGGGGTGGCCCCGGCTGGTCCGAGCCCGGGTGTCTGTTCCCTCTCCGGGAATTTGCTGTATTTTGAGTTTGGTTGGTTTTTTTTTTAATCCTGTTCTACCCTGTTTTGTTCGAGTTAATAAACAGTTTGGTTTCTTTTTCCCACTTTCACTCCTTGTGACCCATTTGTCTCATTGAAGGAGGAAATGGAGGAGCACTCATTCTGGAGTGTTTCCTCCTGAAATTTTGTCTCAAAAACCGAAACAACCCCCCTCAGCAGAAAGAAGCTGCAGACGAGTTTGGGGGTGACCTTATTTGCTCACATAGGGTACTCACACCACAGCTCTGCTGGGCAGCTTCTGTCAGCAGCCAGCAGCAAAGACTCTTTCCAGCATGCGAGTTTACGTAAGGGCCTGGCAGGGGAGTGTTCTCCTCTGTGCACAGCCAGCCTCAGTAAATCTCAGCGTGACAGGCTCACAGCCCCACCACTGAACTTTTAACTTGAAGCTCTAGGAGGGCGCTGAGTAGCTCCAGCTACATGACACGGAGCTGTTAAAGTAAATCACTTTGCTGGGAACAAGGGGAAATCCAGCATATTGTTTTTCAGACTTTGCCTACAGCTTCTTTGCAGTATAAGCATAGAATATATACACCCAGGAAAGCAATCGGAGCGAGATGGACTTCCAGCGCAGAGCTCAGCCGTACCCCATCCCAGAGGATGAAGAGGTTGCGTACAAGGTCACTCCTGATGCTCACAACTCTGCAGGAAATGAAGGCGAGAAACCAGTGTCAAAATTGCAACGTAGGCACAGTGAAATAAAACTCTACAAAGAGTTTTGTGACTTTTATGCAAGATTGTAAGTTCATTCTGTTCAGCTTTGGGGTGTAACTCCAGTGACATTACTGGTGTATTGTACATAATGTATTTTATGATCTGAGATCTGAGCAGGCTGTGCAAGCTGTTCTCTCATCCAACCTTTGCCACTGTTCTGCTTGAAACATTGCCAGTTGTAACTGTCAACTAAAATTTGAATTATTTTAAATTTCATCATTAATTGCATCAGAAATTTTTATCAGCAGTAAAACTGGGGTTGGAAATTGTAAAGTAGTCTCTCTGCCTTCAGGTTGTTTGCCAGTTATTCTGGGCAAATGGATAAACGGCTTCATTAATGCAGAAGTATTACATACTTCACTTGTTTTACATATATGATGTGTTTGAAAGTGAAGCACGTTTTCCTGAAGAGGAAAACTTTGTTTTCATTTGGTTTTGAACTTTGTTTCATGTTTTTGCTTGGATTATACTTCATGTATAGCAGCACTTAACATCCTTAATGCTCGAGCACTGTTGAAGTGATGATGAAAGATCCCAGTTTCTCTTGTGATTATTCTTCATTTAGATTGACAAGGAGGATGGGGAAATTGACTGAGGTTTTGCCCCAGAGAAAGCATACACAGTCCATGAAGACCATTGGCGAGCTTTATAGTTGATCACTCCTTATGTGTATAGTCACTGCAGTTTGTCCATAGGTCTGTCTGTTATGTATGGGTTAGACCATCCTGCAGCCCATCTTCATGTGAAATTTGCCCACTTGTTTCACTGTGAGGGCAGTGGATATTTGGATTGCAGTTACTGTTTTCCTTATCTGCAAAGATCAAGAGAGAGAAAAAAAAAGTGCCAGCTAATAATAACATGTCAGATGTGACCTTGCGTAGGGCTCTTCTGTGAGACAGTGTAAGAAATAGATAAAACACATTCCATTTTGAACCACATGCTAGGTATTTGCTTGCTCCCTTGGAGGGTGTGCAGGGAATGAATTCAATTCCTATTGAACATGGTGGGAGCTCTTGAAGGGATAAGAAGGAAGGCTTGGCGTCGTGCAGAGGACTGCATGCTCTGCACTTAGAAGCACAGCATGATAGCTATATCAAAATGTATGCATGCATGCACATGTGTTTAAAATAATGTCACTTGTCTAATAACCTTCCAGATAGATGTTTGAGTCAGTGGTTTTGTCAGCTGAGATCAGATTGTAATGAAACTAGACCATTGCCCTATATTTGCTCTCTGCTACCACATGGTATTAGGGCAGAGAGGTGATCCTGGAAGGCATCGCTTTGGGAGTCTAGATATGAGTAAGAAAATGTTTGCAAAGGAAAAATCTAAAGAACCTTTTTCTGGCCTTAATTAACTGAAACACAGCTGTACTATCTTCTGCAGAAGTGGACAGCTACCACACTGCCAATTCTTTTGGTCCTGTGCCTTGGAGAAGCAGCCAAGGTTTCTGTTTCAGTATTTCTTTGCATCCCTGGTATGGGTTTGCCAGCTTGTGTTGGCCTGTGTGTGGGTTGCGGTGGGTCAGCCAGAGCATTACATCCTCCCCCTTGGCCCTGGAGTGAGCTATGAGCTGGTACATCATGAGCTGAGCTCCCTGAGATAAATCCTAACAAGCCAATCAAAAATCCCATGACTTCAAACTAAATTTGTAAAATAACTTCAAGTTATGCAGAGCTCGTTTAAAGGATAATTATTTAACTATTCTGGTTTTCATTAATATCTGCCAGACTAGATCCCGCACATTCTTTCACATTGTTTATTTAGAGCTCTGAACTAATGCTGTTATACGTATATTTTAGAATTAGGAATTGGTTTACAATTAATAATTTATGTTTTCTTATGTGATGCCAGTTCTCAATCATTGCTAATAATTGCCCTTGTTTCCAGTAATTTTAATGTATTTCATAATTCTTATAGTACTTTGAATTGCCTGTCTTTTTTAACCACAAAAAGCCTGTAAATGTGTCCGTAGTGTCAACATTTCTGTTTGGGGTTTTTAATTAATTAGAGCACATCGCAGGGATTTTGTTTCTAAAGAGTTAGGGAGCAGGGAGAAGTGGTTAGTTTTATTTTTGAGGAGATGCCACAAGCCATGAAGTTCATTGAAAAACTTGTGTTGAGCAGCTTAGCATTAGGTTGATGTAGTTTGGCCTGGTGTGGGGAGGGGGGACCACCAACAACCGGTGTTGTTGTGTATTTAGGCTAATTTTCTCTTTCTTTTTTTATTTTTTTAATGCCAGCAACATGGCGAACGCACTCGCAAATGCCATCTGTGAGCGCTGCAGGGGGGGCTTTGCCCCTGACGAGAAAATTGTCAACAGCAATGGTGAGCTGTACCATGAGCAGTGCTTCGTCTGCGCCCAGTGCTTTCAGCAGTTCCCTGAAGGGCTCTTCTACGAGGTAAGCAGGACCCCTCCTGTCACCGTACCCCCTCTTGAGCCTTCATTCCCATAGCAGAAGTAGCTACAGGCAGACAGATAGCTTAGAAAGTCCCGTGGGAGGATTTGGGCTCTGAAAGAGTATGCCCAGTAAAGGGAGAAAAAAGCCAGAAGCATTTCTGTACTAATTTGGAGGATATCAATGTATATAACCTTTTTTAAATGTGGAGCCTAATGTTATCAGCACTGACAGAAAAACTGCTGGAGATATTTTTCTCAGTGCAGATTTTTTTCCCTGAAATTCATGAATCTGGTGTATCATACCAGAAATACAGAGAAAACATACTTCTTAGAGGAGAAAGTGATATAGAGGGGAACTCCAGCATTCTGTGGTCCATAGGAGGTTTATTGCTGAGTTGAGTGAGTCCAGCTTGGCATGGAAAAAGAGATGATCTGTATGTCAGCATGCTGAGATCCAAACCAGACAGGGCCAGTGTAAGATCAACTCTTTAAGTTTAACAGTCCAGAGCATTCAAAATTATCAGTTCTTAACACACTTTCACAGGTTAAAACCTGATCCCATTCATATTTCTCAGCTCCAGGTCGATTGGCCTTGTCTCAGTAGGGTATTTTGGTATGGGTATCATTTTCTTTTACATTCCTCTATCATGGGGATTCAGAATGTGGCTCAGCACAAAGTGACTTTAGTGAAAGCTCTAGACTGGTTTATAAAATACAAAGTGATTGGTCGAGGGAACAATAGGTGGTATGAGACAGGGAATTACTGTCAGAGATAAGGCCCTGCTCAAGTAGCTTACAGTCCAGCTTCAGGTAGCAGTTACAGGATTTGTGTCATACGATGATCTGAAAAGGAAAATGAGCAGAGTGTAAAAGGAACAATCCTGTGCTCTCACATACAGGTGTCATGCTTTGGCAAGAGCACAATAGTTTATCTTCCATAGAAGCATTTCTAATTTTACAGAGCCAGTTATGTGGTGATGAGGAGAGGCTGAGGGAAGAGTGTGGATCGCAAAAGAGCCTGGCTAAGGGGATTCCTGGGGATTTGCTTTTTCTCACCTTGTTTGAGGATCAAAAGACTCTAGGGATAGTGCTACATAAATTGTAGTAAATCAGCCTGTAGTGTTCCATAACGCATCAAAAGGTGATCTGCAAGGTAGAATTAATTAAATATAAACAAAAGAACACCCCCTAGATACTTAACAAGTGGCATTACAATTTTTAATATATACTGAGCTGACTCGATAAAGAGTCCATCCTGACATGTTAAGACCTGAGGCAAATGTAAAATGATATGAATGTTTCAAAATTAAAATATTTGTAATTATGTTAATAAAAATGTCTTAAACCAATAAAATGTATTTTCTCTAAATAATGAATACTTTATTAATTCTTTTTCTGACTCAAAAAACAATGAGATATTCCAGGGACCTCTTTCAGAAAGTTGAATGGTCCTTAAAGGTAAGTTTCAGAAATCGTCCTCTAGGCAGCCTATATCCCCTAAGGGAGACTGCAGCAGAAAAAGTCCTACTTTTGGACCTAGTTCAGGAATGTTACAATCTCTCTGTGTTGCTCATGGGTGGCCATACCTGAATCTCTGTTGCAGAGGCAAGTACCTTAGTGATGCTTAGATATATTGGATGTAGGCATTTTGCTTCCTACTGCTACCTTGTTAACACTTACATTCATGATGATTGGTCTTTCACACATGCTGCTCTCAAAGACAGTAAGTCAGAAGTGGAGTGCCAGTAGGTTATCGCAGGAATGAAGATAACACTGTGTGCTAAATGTTTGAGCTGGGCGTGTTCAGACTCAAGAAGAGACAATTGAGAGGGCACCTCATCAACATATATAGTTACCTGAAGGGATGGTGTCGAAGGAGGGAGCCAGGCCCTGCCTGGTGGTGCCAAGCAACAGGACAAGAGGTAATGGGTAGAAACTGATGCACAGGAAGTTCTACCTGATCATGGGAAAGAACTTCTTTACTGTGCAGTGGTACAGGTTGCCCAGAGAGGTTGTGAAGTCTCCCTCACTGGAGATATTTAAGAATCATCTAGATGCAATTCTGTGCAGTGTGTTCTAGGATGACCTTGCTTGAGCAGGGAGGTTGGACCAGATGACCCCACCTCCAACCTGACCCATTCTGTGATTCTGTGGGAGGAAGGAAAGTCCTGAGCAGGTAGAAGGTGGGCTTAGGTTGGTGAATGTTCAGGAGTGGCTGACAGTGCTCAGAGGACTTGAGATAATCTGTTTCACTGTCAAGAAAAACACTGACTGGAGAAGACAGGCAGAAAGGACATCTTCCTCAGACCGGTTTAATGCAGTCTTTGAGAAGATGGATGTGTTTGGAGGTGTGGCCAGGTAATGTGTTTTTCTGAGCAGGTTCCCGTGGGTAAATGCAGGCATTTGTTGGTTGCCCAGAATGAGTTTGTGTTTATTCTGTGCCTGGTTTAGCTAAGCTAGTATTTCTTGGAAATTATTTCCAGCTCTTAGCAATTAAGACAAATACTGTTCCCCTGCCTATTGCAAGCCTTGCAGAGCTCCCCCACTTAGTCATTAAGCTGCTTATCACATTTGCCTTCACACACTGCCATGATAAGCTTTCACGCTGTGTTCCATGGGTGGGGTTGGAACTGGTCAGGTCTCGTGTGCTGCAGGACTTGTCTCTGGGCTGCCTCGCAGGCACCCTGATCAGCACAGCTCGCTGTGGTCTGGCTCTGGAGCCAAGTCGCTCACAGGCACAAGTGGTGCCCGTCCACAGCTTAGAGTCTGCACAGCATCCAGGAGTTTTGTGGATGTCCTCATTAACCTGTGTTAGGAATGATAGCATGGATTCCTGAGAGCTAATGTGAAATTAGCCCAGAAATTGTGGGTAGGGCATATTTGATTTGTGTTCCAGTTTGCTCAGTAACATCATTTTAGCAAGTTTTTTTATGCACTCAATCTAAACAAAAGTTAACACAAGCACATTCCAGCAGAGTTACCATCTCCATCCTTTGCTGTTAGGTGTGAAGTGGTAGCAATTCTGGTCTGCTTTTACTCCAGCACCTGGAAGGTGTGTATTCCCTAGAGCTGCTGTTGTAGAGCCTCTCTACAGGTAGCTGTGCACAGTCCTATACTAATGGCAGAACAGATGGTCAGATTTGTTTCTATTCCAGTTGTACCTCGAGTGTTTTCTTAAAAAGGTTTTTACCAAAAGCCACCTTAGAGAAACAATCTCTTAAAGACTCAGTTTTTGTGCATGTCTTTCCACTTAAGTTAGCTAAAAACATGCAGGTAAGCTGGAGGTTACTTCACGAGCCATTTACCTCGTGGACCTTCAGCATATAACAGTGAAATGACCTTGCTTTAAACTATGTACTATAAGATTTGTTACAGAAGCTCAAGGCTTTCTCTGATGATAACTGCTGGGTCACCCACAAAGGGCAGCACAAAGGGCAGCACAAAGGGCAGCACAAAGGGCAGCACAAACGAGCAGAGAGGTTGAAAATATAAACAAGACTGAATGGGAACCAACTTGCCTGACACAAACAAGAGGGGAAGAAAACCTGTTTGGTCTGTCCAGATCAACATGTGGTGGCTTTGAAATTTAAGCAAGCCTAAGCATCCCCCACTGGACCACCTGTTTACACACAACAGGAAGCTTTCATTTTTTTTCAGTTTGAAAAGGATTTTATCCAACAGGAAGCAAGCACAATTCACAATGAACCAGTAATTTCCATTACTCCTTGAGAAAGTAATAGCTCTGTACCTCTCAATTATTATTTTTTTAAAAGCTGAAATTAAAAAGTAATCTGTTTTAGAGTTTTACACTGGAATAGCACTTGATAAATTTCTGGCAGAGACTTTTCAAAAAGTCTATACTGAGCTAATGTCTTTCTGTTCCTAATAGGTGCAATTCAGGTTGGGAACAGGAATTTTCTAACCTTAAATATCTAGTGACTTTAAAAATGTTTCATTAGATCCCCATCCTGCCAGTTGCAGGAGTATTTATTATAATTATATTGTATTCAATTCTTGTCATTTCATAGTATAGAACAGGTAATCTTGAAACACATTTCTGTATTTTCTGTCCATGTACAAAACCTTATTTTGTGGGTAGTATTTTATGCTATTCACTTTGTTTTGTCTTAGGCCCAGTAAAAAGAAAAGAGCAAGGTTTCCTGCTGTCCTCTTTTTTCCACTGTTTTAAACTGAGACGTTCAAATCCAAACATTTTATAGAATACTTAATATTGTCTACCTGGTTTTGACATGCCCATTGGCATTTGTGTCTAATAATGATGGTGCCTGAAGGTATCTAAACATTTCCCTTCATTTCAGCACATACTTGCCTGCATGTTTTTACATATTCTTTGGCTAAGCTACTAATTCAGTACTGTTGAATCTTTTTATTCCATATGGGGTTTTTTTTCTATGAGAGCTTGAACTGTAGCTGAACTTACCTAAGCTGTGATAAAATTCAAATCCTTTAAAATCAATTTAATCTGATCGATGTAGTGAACTTTGCTCCTTAATATTTGGACTTGATTATCTTACGGGTCTTTCCCAACCTAAATGATTTTATGATTCTATGAAATAAGCATCATGAAGCAAAAGGCTTATTTCCCTTCATGTTTTGGCTGTACTGCTCCATAAATTGCAAAGATTTCTGCCCCTGGGTGTTCTTCCTACCCCAGCCTCCACCATGTGTACTTCCTCCGCTATGCTAGGTCATTCTGGCAGGAAATGTAGAGTGAGGAAGACCTCAAATAAGTTTGGGAAAAATGTTTCTCGCCTCCTGCTGGCCAAGCTGTTTGTTAGCTAACTTCCTGCTCAGAGTGTGCTTGGCTGCATCAGTTTCAGCAGTCTGTCAAACTTCAGATGTCTCCTGTGATGTAAATGGGTGACAGAAAATGCCTTACGCTCTCAGCAGAACCGGAGAAATGGTGTGCTATTAACACTACATGCTAACTAGTAGGTGAAGTAAGGTGGGTGGATGTAATGCCTAGCACATGGAGCTCATGGTCTGGTTTTTTTGTTCAGCCCCTCTGTTTTACTACCTAATTGTATCTGGAAACACACCAGGGTGTTACAGCATTTATGTTAAGTGCATGTTCCTCGTCCCTCTAACACTTAGATCTTTCTCTATTTGCAGTTTGAAGGGAGGAAGTACTGTGAACATGATTTTCAAATGCTTTTTGCCCCTTGCTGCCATCAATGTGGTAAGTTTTAACTCAAAGTGAAATACTTCACACTGATCACAATGGAAGTGTCACTGGGGGAAGATGTGCTGCCCTTGTATCTGTTCTCTGGGAGGTGCTCATGTTCAGCTGAGCATCTGAACCTCCAGAATGAACTAGACTTCAGAGAAACTGGGGAGTTGCTTTTTCTAAAGGTCATAAACCAGTAGGATTGAAAAATAAAAGTTTGCATTCTTTTAGTAAGTTGTTTAGCTGTTGAGCCAGTGATCCAATGAACAGACCATTCATAAACTCCTGATTATATACACCATTCATGACTCCTGATTATTTATATCTGTACGTCTCTATGTGCTGGCATTTGTCCCTTCTCATGTAACTGAAACCCTGCAACAAGACTGTCATCTGCTTTCACTCTTGTAACCGACCTGTGCTGTCCTACTTCACAGAAGCTGAGGCAATCTTCATCATCTATTGTTATAATTAAGTGATGGTCAGCTGGGCCCCTGCTGATTTTTTTTGAAACAAATACCTTTAAGGCTTCAGTGTCTAATGTCCATCCTACGTGATACTGAGGGCTGCTTTTTATTTGCCGCTGTTGATGTAAATGTTTATGTGTCTGCTGTGCTGACATGCACTTGCATGTTTTCTTTTTTCTCTGTGTGTGACACATTTTGCTGGGCCGGAGCTGAGAAGTCATTATTTGATTATTCCTTAAACTGCTCTGGAAGCCCTTTTGTTTCTATGGCAAGGTGCTAAAGGTTTAACTTATCTCAGTGAGGCCATTTGTTGTGTGGGGGGTGGGGTTGAACACCAAGGAAGAGGGAAGTAGATGCCGTGGAATATGAATTTAAGGCTGCAGACATGAACAAGCAGGGGAAGAGGAAGAAATGGGTTGGTGGCAATTTGTGAGGAGCTATGCTGCCTGTCTCTCCAGGATTTCTCCTGCACAGTTGGCACAGCTTCTCCTTCTCCTACCCTCTCTCCTGGTATTGCCAGCTCCCTTAAAACCGCATCAAGGTCCTGCCTGGAGCTGGGCTTTTCCACTGCTTTTACTTAATAAACACAAAGTCAATGGGGCTGTTGTCAACGATGAGGCCTTGAGCATTCCTGACATTTTTGGAGTCCATCGGATTTTGTTCTTGAAAAGCTATGACTTCATGGGAATGCTACAGAGTCACATGCTGGATGTTATTGTCCACATCGGTTACCTGCCTGATTGTTCCCCTTTGGCAGCTCTGGAGTTGTTCTCCAAAGCCAGAACTCAGCCTCCAACAGCAGTGGGAAGCTGAGCTCCCAACACATTTTGGACTGCTCAGGGCCCCTGGCTACACTGTCCATCCGCATAGAGAACAACTAAATCAGGCGTGTGATGGACATCACTCCACTGCCTGTGCTGTACAGTCGCACTGTGCATGCAAAACATTAGTTCTCACGCTATTTTTTTAATGCCTTATGGGACAAGACTCCCTGTGGTAGGTCAGAAGTTGTGTGTGTTGGATTGACTGTTCTGCAGCTTCACTGCACCTGTGCATTTGGACTCCGTGGGAGCTTTTTTGCAGGAGGTCCACAGCCACTCAAGCTCAGTTCTATTGTGCCTTGAGTATAGAATACCTTCAAGGCTTGGTCCTAGTGGAGTAGAAACCCCTGCTATGTACGTGGCAAGTTAAAATTGTCAGATCCTTAAAGAGAAGAAGGAGAAAGATGATGAGGACACAAGAAAGCCCTTTTTATATTAAGTACGCCATAAATTTCTTAACAGCCTGAGAAGGGATAAGTAAAAACAGTGAAGGGACCAAAACAGGATTATTGCAGAGAGAAGGTGGAGTGTGCATGTAGGACTTGTATGTAAGGAGCAGAAGGTCCTTTATCAGCAAAGATGTCTTCTTCTGACCCATAGCAAAAAACAACAAACAAATCCAAATTCCAGGGTTTGGAATCACAACTGCGATATTGAAAGCAATGTGTCCCCCCAGATTTTGTGGTAAGAAAAGGAATGATGGTTGTAGTCATTGTAGTGATTCATTTGTAGGTTACTTTTAACTTTGTCTAGTATGGTATTTTACATCCTGGTGTTGTGTTTCTTACAGGTGAGTTCATTATTGGTCGTGTTATTAAAGCCATGAACAATAGCTGGCATCCAGAGTGCTTCTGCTGTGATATCTGCCAAACAGTATTGGCTGATATTGGATTTGTCAAGAATGCTGGCAGGTAAATCTCCACCCTTCCTTCTGTTAACTGATCATAAATTGAACTAATAGCAGGACTGAGAGGTTTTGGTTCCTGAAGCTTTCCAGCTCAGATGGAGCAACTGAAGTATTTTCTGTGAGAAGAAGGTCTAAGAGCGCATCACAAAATCAAGAATGAGTATCTTAAAACATTAACATTTTACCTACTTCAACACTGAGTTTCATGGCAAACATTTTCTTTTTCCGGTGACATTTTGGGGCCATTGTTATATGTAATAAGAGAGAAAACATTCAGATACAGAAGCATTGTCTTTTTGTATATATATAAAAATGTTTACTTTCTTTTTCCAACTTGGTTCTCCAATTTTGGTCTAGTTTGGTACCATATAATAATAATTGCCTAATGTTCAGTAGGACCCTTCACAGAGTAGGATATTTTTGCCAGCTGTGATCAAAAGAATGTTTTACAAGTGGATTATATGGCCATTGCCTTCTTATGTATAATACAATATACAGAATTATCTACAGAAGTAGGACCTGTGTGCTCATCCAGCTTCCAATCTAAATGTTTAAGAGTTTGAAAGTAAAACATTTGGCAATGAGAATCTATAAGAACCTTTGTTTTCTGTGTTTCAACACAGCTTTAACTCAGCTGAGCTGAAGAAATTATACTCCTGTGGTGCCAGAAAATTAAATGATCACCCTGAACTTGGGTGATCCCTCCTTAGCAAGGAAGTTGTTTTAACAAGACTCAATAAAGAACTGATTGAAATGAGGTTCTGAGAGATTTTTGGTTTATATTTTGCACTGTAGTACCTGATAGCAATACTTACCTCTCTTTTTTTATGCTGTTTCAGACATCTCTGCCGTCCTTGCCATAACAGGGAAAAAGCCAGAGGCCTGGGAAAGTACATTTGCCAGAAGTGTCATGCCATTATTGATGAACAGCCTCTCATATTCAAAAATGATCCTTATCACCCTGATCATTTCAACTGTGCAAACTGCGGGTAACTTTAGTTCTGCAAAGGGAAACAGGAAAATGCTGGGCTTATTTGCTTCATCAATTTACATCTTAAAGTGAAAACCTATCCTGTACAACTGACAAGAGGTGGTGGGGTCTGGATGTCTTGTGGCCAGATGTGTTACTGCTTTTGGCTTAGTGGGGTTCAAACAACAGCTGACCGGCTGGGGACTAAAGAAAGATTGGACTGCAGCACAAGGTGGTACCTTACAAAATACAAAGTATCGACACAGACACCATTTCTGCAGTAGTGAAATACAGCTCACTATTTTGCTGGGAGAGGAAGAGAAGCGGTTCTCTTTTGTTGCTTAAATTACTATCTTGCCTGTTTTTTTTTTTTTTAGTTCAACAGCATCCAAACTTTTTCCTCTTTTTAAAGCCTATCTTTTTTAGAAGCCTTCTTCCCATCTCATTTTATCATCTTCTGCAGCTGCAGCCCATGAAACTGCACATTTCTACATCCTGCACTGATGCAGAGATGTAGGATGAGCATGGGAGCATGGAGCATTGTAGGACATAGCATGGATTCATAGTTGTTTAATTCTGCTGCAAAGGAAGCTACTATTTCAGTGCCATAGCAAAGGCTGATTTGAATAACAGTATGGAGTGTTATATCAGTGCAATCAGTTGAGAGTATTAGTGATTACAGTCACTTTCAAGTTTTAGCTGTTCTCAGTATCTAACCATGCAAATTACATAAAAGTAGAGTTTATAAGATTCTGCAATGGGAAATGAATCAGCCTAGCTCATGTGGGTCTGTAGTTCTCTTTCTCTGAAGTTTGATACAAGGAAAATGTAACTAGATATAAAGGACTACATTTTACTTTCAGTTACAATTATGCAAATCTAAAATAATCTGGTGATAAGTGCCAGAATATAAACCAAACATCTGCAGCTTTCACACACAGATTTGTGCTGCTTGAGCAGAATGACAATAGCTCAGTAGCTGTTTCCAGAGAGATTCGGTGCACCTCGCTTTGCAGCCTGTCCTCAGTTTACTGTAATCAGCCTTGAACTGTGTTGAACTATGTTATATTTGATGCTGCTGCATTACTGTAGTATGAATATAATTTCTAAAGCAAATGATAACTTTTTGTCATTTCAGAAACTCTCAAGAGTTGACATTTTTGAATGCCTTTATTCATGCTCTCAATTCATTAACTTCTGAACAGGAAGGAACTTACTGCTGATGCTCGTGAGCTGAAGGGAGAACTCTACTGCTTACCCTGCCATGACAAAATGGGTGTCCCCATCTGTGGGGCATGTAGGAGACCAATTGAAGGCCGTGTGGTGAATGCTATGGGCAAACAATGGCATGTGGAGGTAAACATCAGATGCTATACAATGTCTCTTACAAATGTAAACCTTAGCATATTTATCTGTGATTTTGCTGATCAATTTCAGTGAAAGGATTCTCAAAGTTTGCAGCAATAATTACAAATGCCTTCTCCAAATCCCTCTTCAACCTTATTGTGGCTGGTCTTCCACTGTGAAATAGGAGTTAATTCCCACCTTACAGAGACCTTTGACTGTGAAACTAAAATCAGTAATCAAAGGAAGCAGGGCAAGACAAAAGAAAGTTTCAGAGCTCAAAGCAGTAAATGTGGAAAGGCAATCAAATCTGTAGCAACCATGTTACTAAGCATTATAATACCCTTAGGTCTTCCGTAGTCATCTGCCATGTACATATTTCTTTAACAGTTCACGAGAGTTCATATTTCAAGGCCACGTACAACATTTAGTTCCACATCTTCCATTTTAATTAGATAAATTGTTTATTCCTTTTGTTGTTTTGAAAGTCTCCTCTAGGAAATGCTTCCTTCACAAGGGTGTAATGATAATGCACATTATTTAGTAACTCTTAATTCTGTTCACTGATAAAAAATGAGAATCCATTGCCTGTGGGTTTTTTTGTAACTTTTGGATTGAAATGTTGAAGACATTAAAAGAAATATTATTTTAATGGTCTAAATGTAGAAACAGAAGTTTTAACTCTGCTTTTCAAGATGGCTCAGTAGACTTCAGCCATGTTCAAGTAGTGGATGTGGTTAGTTTGCTTTCTATAAAAAAATAACGTTACTTCCAAAAGATAAAAAAATGTAATTTTCTTTGTAGCATTTTGTTTGTGCAAAATGTGAAAAGCCATTCCTGGGCCATCGTCATTATGAGAGAAAAGGCTTGGCGTACTGTGAAACCCACTACAATCAGGTAAGGTTGCATATTTTTAAAAATGGCATTAATTGGTAAATCCACAAATCGGTTTTATTAGCTAGAGATGTAAAACCATGGACATTCTTCTGTTTTGTTAAAGGCACCTGTGGGTGTAATGGCAATTAGTATATGTTCTGTTGTGTTTAATTTATACAGGTTTCCCTATTCATCTGTGTGGCATTAAAAAAGAAAGCTGCAGGTATTTCACAAAGGCCGGCTAGGACAATCAGTATCAAGTTGTTCTTCAAGCTTAGTGGTACTTAAGTAGAGCTGTTATGGCTTTGACATGTCTGTGGATCAGAGCAGCTAATGACACCTAATCTCTCCTAAGAAGTTAAAGATGATTTTGCCACTCAGTAACTGGGTTGGAGCCCCAGTGAGTGATACGGTTTTCCCTGCATCTGCTGCTCTATGACACTGTGTGTTGATATATGCTGTTGCTCAGTCATTAGTTTGATGAAGACTTCCAAGACTAAATTTGTCAGAAGACACCCTCTAGTGACCACGTGCATTTATGTAGGAATTCCATGTCACGGTACCACCTCTCTCCAGACACCCTTGGAGGTGGAGTCCAGCATCACAATGCATAGACCTTTTTTCCTTGGAAGCCACCTATGTTGTGTCACATTCACCTCCTTGCTTACATAAATACATGAGGAGGGCTTACACTTGGGAGTTGTAAGGCATCTGCTAATTACAGATGGATTCTTAATTAGTCATTAGTGAAGAAGGGCAGATGATTGGTGCTGGCATACTTGCAGACTGTAAATGCTGTGACGTTCATAGTAAGTGCTGCAGCTGGAATGGGGCAAGTCCATACACCAGACAAGAGCTGTGAGTGGATGTCTTTTCCTAGGTTAACTACTACAGTTAGAAAAAATACATGAAGTTTTTGGCACTTCTTGTTATATTGTGGACAAATGTTAAGCCTGGAAAAAGAATTAATATTTTTGCCCCAAATTTTCCTTTTTTTTTTTTAATAAAGATAAAATTTTCTTACCGTTACAGCAATACATTGTTTTAGTCATGCATGTAATCCAAATGTTAATTTTTTTGGTTAGTAACAATATGTATATGACACCAACTGCTGTATTTCAAACCTTCAGGATTAGAGAAATCTTGAAACAAAACAAAATCGTACTTACAGAGAATGAAAGTTAAATAAACGTTTTCAGCTTTAATATTATCAAGACTTTTTGTGATGAGATGATGCAAAATGCACTAGGAAAACCAAACCAGACTTGCCAGCATTCTCTTTATTTCACTGGAATAAACAGGAAAGCAATTGTGCTCATCAGCTGAAATATAGTTATTTTGCTAGTTCAAGAAGTTACCCTCAATAAAATAATTATATTAAAAATTTATTCCTTCTCTTTCCTCTTCAGCTATTTGGTGATGTTTGTTTCCATTGCAACCGTGTGATTGAAGGAGATGGTAAGCACTTTTCTAACTGTTTCCTTAATGTTCCTTTTTGATGGAAGTTCTCTTTAAAAGTGAAAGTAAGGGGGAAACAGTCCTGTTTTCATTAAAACAAAAACAGACGTTCTCTTGACCAGAAATTCAATTAGAGCCAATAAACCAGAGACCAAGTGGCAGGAAAACCTTACATCATTTCATGATGGTAGAAGATCACCCCATGGCCAAAGAGAACTGTGAAACCCCTTTTAGTGACATGCAAAGGCCAGGGATGCTGGAAGATGCTCAGAAGTGACTTCCTGCCATACCATCTTCAAAAAAGAACACATGCAAGGGTGAGAATGAGCATACAAGCATCTCCACAAATTAATTTGTGGATCATGAGCCAAATTCAAAAAAATATTTAGATACTGAAAGACATAGGTGGGCACTGTTGGGAATTTTTTTAAAATGCCTTGTTCCCATTATGTCCGTTTGAATCCTGGAGATATTTACCTATCTACTGCAGGCACCTTTCTTTTGAAAATCTAAGCTTATAGATAATGTCACAAAACCAGGAATGATCATACTTGGAAATATATGGCCTGTAAAGGCAGAACTGCAAGTAATTTGTTTGTTTTGTTATTGTTTGATTGGGTTTTTTGGGAGAAAGGGGTGGTTTTGAGGGATTTTTTTTGACAACTAGCTCTGATAAAATGCCAAAAGCAAATTATTCTACTTGAAATAATGTGACATTATGTGCCTATTTACCCCATCCAAAGTAAATGCTATGTTAGCCTCATCTAAGCCAAAGCCATTAGCAAAGTAGGAGGAAGCTTTGAACATTCAAAAAGAGACATAAACTATTTTATAGTCATGTAACTCCAGGGTAAGACATACATTCCATAGATGTGCTTTCTCCGCATTTTCTGGACTGCACTATACCTGCAAAATAACAATCCAAAATGCTCTAGAGGAAAGAGTCCTCATTTTCGGTAAAATTCTACTGGAATGAGCAGAACTGCAACTTTCCTGATAACTACATCTCTATATGATCCTAATCTTTCACCATATAATCTGACGCCCATATTGTAAGTTTTGGTCTCTAAACTGAACAGAATATAGTATACACTAATTTCTTTATTTTCAGTGTATGTCTTCAATTACATTTCTTCTTTCATTTCTGCACACAAATTTGAGTCAGCTGTCACAAATTTGGTATCCAGTATTGTTCTCTGTCTGGTGAAACAAATATCTGTGGCAACAGTTTTTCAGAAGGGTGCCTATGACTGCATTCCTAGGGTTGCTTGGGAGCAAAGACTTTCATCTGTCTAGTGTTATTCCGGACAGTAATAGAATAACTATGTATCTGTGGACATGCTGGCCCCATAGTGCAGGAAAAACCCTCTGCATGACAATGCTTTGGTTCTCCTTGTTGTTGACAAAATACTGTGAGAAAAACATTGAGAAATCGAACAAGAAAAACATTATATGAAAAATATTGTCCCACATTCTCTAACTTATGAAAATTTTGCCAGGGAAAACTGGAAAGCTGTACTGAGAGGAACAGGAATTGGATTTACCTACAGAACAAATAGAAAATAGTTACTTTCTCTGCAAAGCAAAGAATAAAAAGAGTCCGTAGTTTTTTTCACCTTGGTAGTGCTGATTTACCAGCAGTGTCCTGGCTGCTGGCTTCACATTATTTTCTTCAGCTGAGCAAGTGCAACTGTTGATTGCAGTGCAGTCTGAACTGGATCTGAGAAAAGAAACTGAATGAAAACATAAACACAATTTTGTTGGATTGCTCTTCAGCTGGAAGCATTTCCTGATTAAGTTGGAACCCGGCCTCACAGAACCACTGCCTGAGATAAGCTGGGTATGAGATGAAGTGGAAACAAAAAATAGGAGGCAGAAATAGGTTAAGCTGGTCTTGCCTCACAGACAGCTGTATCAATGCTTCACAGTCCTGCTTCATTACACTCTAAAATGTGTTTGCTAGTTTGGCCATGTTATTATTACGGTCCTTAATACTTGATACAAGAAGCAATGACTGTTCTTCACACCTCATGAATATGTAAGCTTAAAATCTTTGTAATCACTTTTTTTTAATTGATAATGCTAATGATTTCTTTTTTCCTATCTCCCTAGTTGTGTCTGCTCTGAATAAGGCATGGTGTGTGAACTGTTTCGCTTGTTCAACTTGCAACACTAAGTTAACCCTCAAGTAAGTTTATGGATAAGTGTGATGTCTTCAAAACAAGTCAGTGGTTCTCTTCAAAGCGTAGGTGTTGCTATAGCGTAGCTGTTACTATATGAAAAACATGTAAGCAGCATTGAGGAAATAAGAGCCTCTCTCTTCCTCTTGCTCCACTTAATTCTTTATGTCTCTTTCAGCTATCTCTTCAGGTCTTCCTTCAGTTAGTCTTCCTAACTCTTCTCCTTTTCCATCCTTTATTTTTTCTCATTTAACTCTAAAGGGATAAGTTTGTTGAAATTGATCTAAAACCTGTCTGCAAACACTGTTATGAGAAAATGCCAGATGAATTTAAGCGACGACTTGCCAAACGGGAACGTGAAGCAAAGGATAAAGAGAAGCAGAAAAAGAAAAAGCCAATCTGTTTGTAAACTTCTTTTCCTTTTCACCGCCACCTCTGCTTCCTTCTTCTTTGGTTAGTCCGAAGGATGCTTTTTTTGCACTTTGCACGAACTTACAGCAGTCAAAACCAAAACATCTTTCACACAACTGCAACTTAAAATATTAACTCGTTATTCCATTATCTTATGTTTAGTCTACAATTAAGTTTGAAAGGCTTTCTAAATTACATGGTTAATAAATATGGGCATCTGGGTAAAATCTATGTAACTTATTCAAACATGGTATTGTAATCACTGTCTACAGTGTATATACCCTTGTAAAAGTAACTTAATGTATACGTATAAATTGGGGGGTTAATTTTTTGCTTGTGTGCATGTAATAGGAGATTTTTTTTAAATTCTTTTTTTCACTATCTCATCCGCTAAAACTTTGCCTTTTTTCTTTGTTGTCTTAGGAATAAATTTGTTGAGTTTGATATGAAGCCTGTCTGCAAAAAGTGTTACGAGAAGTTTCCTTTAGAGCTGAAGAAAAGACTGAAGAAATTAGCTGAAACTTTGGGAAGGAAGTAAAGACATCATCTACTCTCCTCTTCCTTTGTGAAAATCTTATAGATATTACTTGGTGGGGGGCTGGAGAGGAGAGTTGCTGCTTTGAGGCTGCAGTCAGACAACAAATGCTGATGTATGCCTTCTATCAACCCAAAATACATTAAGATCCTCTGTTCTCTACACATGTATGCTTAGTTGTTGACAAACTGTACTTCCAAAACAAATACCAGCTGACCTGAAAGGTTTCTGACCAATAATGCCATTGTACTGATGCAGGTGGCCTATTCTGTACACTGACACTCTGCAGAACTTTTCAGAGAGAGAAAATTTGCTTGTGACCACCACCTGTGAAAACAAACTTTGCAAATGTGCCCAACTTTAGGGACGTGTATTGTCATTTATGTTAGTGAAAATATTAACCTTCGTATTAAGCATGCAGACAAAACTTGCCTGGTCAAGGGCAGGAAACCAGTATACTGTGCCTCATGGAAAAATTCACACTTGGATTTCAGGCCGAGTTATCTCATTAAGGAGCCTTGTTTCAGATGGTTTGAAAACTATCAGATTTCTAAATACAGCCACTGTACAAATGACATACTTCTGATAGATTATGCTTCCATGATGAATGTTTCTACATCAGGCTTAGCATGAGATACTTACATAAAAATGTATTCCTATTGCAAGAAATGAGCATACTCAGAACTACTTGAATTTTGCTATATTCCACTTAAAATAACACATTAACATCTATATATGCTTTTGCATTCTATTTACTTTTTGTGCCTTATTCTGCTGGACCATACATACCAGTGTACCATTAAATATATATAGTTTTATTTTTTATTTCATATTTTATGCAGTAACTATATAGAAGGTATTTTCAGAAGATAACATACTTTGCCTTAATTATACAGGATGCAAGAAGCATTTTATTTGAAATGTGAACATCTGCATTTAAAATTTAGCTTCTAGACTTCATTGATTTTCAGAACAATACTGAAAATGCGTATTTCAATTAACTGGCAATACTACTTTTACACCTCTGAGTGTAAATATGCAAGGTTTGATCCTGCTAGGATCTACTTCTTTAGCCATCCTCAAGGACTGAGCTTACAACTAATCAAAATTCTTTATAACATACATTTAATTGTTTTATACTATTGAGTTCTGTCCATGCAAATTTGTTTTATTTTCCCCTTTCTTATAGAAAATACAGCTACTTAGGTCTTCTTGATGGTACGAAGTATGCAAACTTTTTTTTATTTTTGTACTTTAGTGACTTAAACAGATTCTATGTAATTACATAACAGGAACTAAAATTTTCTTTCTTGTTAATGAAAAATTAGTTACTTTAAAACATCTGCTTTCCTGTGTCATCAATAAAGGCCATGTTATTAAACCTTGTATTGCCTCTCTGAAATAAATGCTTGAGATGGGTGGGAAAGCAGTAAGACTTAGTTCCCTGTGACTATGTAAATACTTCCTTATTATCTTGATTTAAAGGAGACACATGCCTTTCCTAAAGGCCTATGTCTGTAGGTAGTTCTAAGGTTCATAAAAGAAATCACAGTTTGTTTCATAAAGAACAGCTTGATTCTTCTGGATATTTTCTGAATTGGCACAGTCACTAGGTTTTCCTAAAGAAAGTATCTTGTCTGAGTGTAAAACATACACCCTCCTGTTAACTTTTTCTCTCCTGTTTTCACTGTAATGAAACTGTCACCCCAAACTTCCAGTTTATTGCTAGGTAGGGTATTTTTTGACTCTTTTATCCTACATAATTATTGATTGCCCTAAGATTCATAAATATAGCCCCTTTGTTGAAGACTACAAAAGCTTAAAATGCCCCTCAAAAATTGTTTACTTAACTACCACAGTAGCCCTGTTGAAATTCTGGACTGTGCTGGAGTCTTGCTTCCTCCTGAAGTTATAACTGACTTCTAGGTTTTTCATGGTACACTGACTGTACATCTCTTCCTTCAGCCTATGTGTGCCCAGCCTTATTGCTCAGAGTTGGGAAGGGTCACTAGCTCCAAGGCTAAATGGCTCACATCCACATTGCTCAGGGCTACGTCCTTCTGCAGCACAGTGGCCTCGGATTTCCCCTTCACTCTGGTGGCCCTTGGGGTCTGACACAGGCTGGGTTTTTCCATTTCCAAGTTCCTGATGGTGATCACTGTGCTGCAGTTCACCAAGGCAGCACCTTCTGTTCCATGAACTGTAGTGTGTGTATGTCAGATCTCATGATGTGACACTGGAAAGCATCTGGGGGTACTTGAGGGTTCAAAGCCTGGTGAAGCGTGGAAAAATGTTGGTTGGAAGGGACCACTAGAGATCAGCCCAGCCATCTGCTCAGAGTGGGTCTAACTTCAGAGTTGCATCAGTGCAGAAGGTCTTGCTTGGCCAAACTGTGAACATCACCATGCAAGGAGATTTCACAGGCCTTTGTGGACAGTACGTTCCAGTGCTTCACCACCCTCACGGTGAAAATACTACTACTGGAGTCCTAGCTCAAGTGGAGAACTCCCCAAATGCGTATCGCTCTCTTGGGAGCTGTCTTTGGCATGAACTGTCATTGGTATAATACCCCTGGACTTTGTCATGAACAGGATTAATTAAAAGCAGTTACGAAGCAGAGCCAAGGAGCAAGCTAGCAATTAGGCAGCCTGCACAATTACACGTCTGGTGTTGAAGCTCACTTCCTGGCCCAACAGTATTAGAAATATTTTGCATAGCTGCACATGCTTTCCTGAAAGAGGCAGAGTCTAGTACTGTTTTTCAACCCATGTCCCCTGTAAGGTCTGTCAAGGAGTCCGTGAACCTGGGATTTGGGAACGGATGCCTCAGAAGCTTTGCCCTTTCTGCTGCACGGATCAATTATGCACGGGCAAGAGAGACTCCTTTAGAAAGCCTGCTTAGGCTAACTAGGGAGCACTCCAGAAAGCCCAATGGATGTCGCTGTAGGGGGAAGAGGAGAGCCTAAAGCCTCTGTGCTGCAGGCCAGGGCACATCCTGTGCTCGGTTCCAATGGACAGGTACCATGCTGGGCTGAGCACAGTCAGGTTGCAGGGCCAGCTCTCAAGTCAGTGCTGTCCTGCCCGGTGCTGCGACCACCAGGGACAACACAGGGGGTGCCACTTCCACAGCGATGGGTGAGACAGTGACCACTGCCAAAGTACTGGACCTGGTCTATATGAAGGCAGTTTCCCTCCCCATCAGCTGAAAGGCAGTAATATTCTCCAATGAGCTGAGTAAACTCCAGTGTTCTCCTCTGCACCAGCACCAACACTTCTATTACTTAGCTTGGCAGGTGCAGGTAAGAAATTGTTTGGTAATCCCAGCTGCAGGCACACCATTAAAAAGTACAGAGAGAAAAAAAAATGATTTTTTTTGTAGAATTAAATCCAAAGTCTAAATAAATCACCATTAATAGAAGAAAGAATAAAAGAAAGGATTAATTCTTTCAGTCAAGGTCTTACATGGATGTTGCTGGTCTTAAAAGAAAAAGTTGGCTATGTTTCCTTATTTTTCCTGCAAAGAGGGCAAGAGCTGTGGGGCTATCAGTGTATTTTTAGGCGTAGCAGGAATCCTGTGACTGTCAATGGGTTGTTTGAGATTGAGAACTGGAGAAATTTTTAATTACACTTCTTCAGAGACACGGCCCACTGGCCTCATTTTGACCAAAGCATCTGAACTGGCAGGAAAGATGGCCAATTCCAGTGAGTACAGTCTGAGGCTTCCTGCTAGGAATTTCACCACAGGGCTACCATCCTCAAGCCACCAAACCTGTACAACTACAACCTGCAGATCTGTCCTGCCTTGAGGGTTACTGGTCCATCTTTTAGGCCATGTTCCCAGCTGTGCTTTAGAGCTTAATTGTTTAGTTATATGTTTAGTGCCTGGAAAAAAAGGTTTGTCACCACAGCTGCTACAATGTTTGGAGACTCATCTTCTAGAGCATTGGATCTCAGTAAGAAGGCCTTTATGCTTAGGGATTAAATTTATTGTTGCTCTGAACCACAAAGTATAGAATCATAGAATGCTATGGGTTGGAAGGGAACTTAAAGATCTAGTCCCAAGCCCCTGCCATGGGGCACACTTCCCACGAGGCCAGGTTGCTCAGAGCTCCATCCAACCCAGCCTTGAAAACTGCCAGGTATGGGGCATCCACAACCCCTCTGGGCAACACGTGCCAGTGCCTCACTACCATCACAGTGAAGAATTTCTTCCTTATATCTAATCTAAATTGCTCCTCTTTTAATTATACCCATTACTCTTTGTCCTATCACTGCAGTTCCTGACAGAGTCCCTCTCCTGCTTCCCTGTAGGCCCCCTGAGATACTGGAAGGTTGCTGAGGTCTCCACACAACCTTCTCCGAACTCCACAGCCCCAACTTCCTCACCCTGTCTTCGTAGGGGAGACGTCCCAGTCCTCCTGTCAGCTTCGTGTCTCTCCTCTGGACTTGCTCCAACACCGCCAGAAGTGTTACTTAGATTTAGATAAAAAGTTGTTTATTATATATATATACACACACACATATATATACACATATATAGAGTGTATTATTTAGGTGATAAATACATTATCACCGGTATATAGTTATATATTACTGAGGTGAGTTTATTATAGTTTTCGGTGAGAAAATGCTACAACTTAGTTTCTCACAATTTTCCACTACAGACTTTTGTCCCCCGGCTCTCCCCCATCCCCATGCGCATGCGCGGGCCGGGCCAGGCCCCGCCCCGCGGCC
>NW_008238464.1:5464099-5468279 GCF_000691975.1 Corvus brachyrhynchos
CGCTCTCTGCGGACTCACGGCGCCGAGCGCGGCACATCGCTGCTGGGGCAGGTCCCTCCTCATCCGTGGTGGTAAAAGAAAAAAGAATCCTTCTCTGGAGGGATATGTTTCTGGAGACACTCAAACCCCACCGGGACGCGCCTGTATCACCTGCCCCAGGTGACCGAGCCTTGGGACGGTATTGGACTAGATGATCTCCAGAGGTCTCTTCCATTCCTGACTGTTCTGATATTCTGTGAATTATAGTGTATTTGGGAGTTTCTGAGCGCGTGTTTGCTTAGGGTCTCTCTAAATCGAGTGAGGCATGGGAAGCTATGAGGAACGGCCGAGGGCTTTCACGTACTGAGGCACTTTCCTTAAGCGGGAGCAGTGGTTTGCCAGAGCTGTGCACCTGTATTTTACAGCTGGTGAGCCCTAGTGTAGTCTTAAGGAGTCCACCAGTTCTCTGAGTACAGACTTCTTCGGTTTTGTGAGAGTTTAGTTCCTGTTTTTCCCTAGTTTTATTTCTCAGGAAAAGATTCTCGAGTTTCGTTTCTTCAGAAGAAGAATCCAAACAAGGAACATGTGAAACACTTTCAGTTTTGTTTTATGTGCTATGTCAATAATATTCTTGTTTTTATCGCAGTATTAAGAAAGGAAGAAATGGGAGAGAATAATCTTTCTATTGTATTTTAGTAACTGGACAGAAGGATAAGGAACTCTGCATGACTTGTTACCATTTTTCATTATATCTGGAAAAGGATCACAGTGAGCAGTCTGATGCAATTCATGAGAGCTACTTAATCCTGAAAGATCCTGTTCTACTGCTCTTGAATTGATTTTTTTTTGAGTTAGAATATTCAGCACTGTGTTGTGTAGCATGAATACATCCATGTTTACCATTATGCAGTAGGGCCTTTATGCAGGCCTTGTGTACATCGTCATTATTTGTATCTCTTTCCTGACAGCAGCAAAGTTGTTCTGTGGCTTAATTCATTTGGGTGCTGTTTAGAGCAGACAGTGTCAAGGGTATGACTCTCAGAATCATAGGTGCTGTTTAATTGTTTTGAACTCAAATCCTGTACTGTTGTGCTTAAGACCAACTGGTTCATATTTACTTGCTAGGGGTTTTTTTAATGAAGTAATGCTTACAAAAATTGTATAAGCACAGTCAGTGGTGGAAAATGTTACTGATTTTCCTGTTGTGATGATTTAAGGAGGGGGGTGCTTATAAAGTTGCAGAACATTTATTTTGAGGTTTCTTTTCATCCGTGTTTAAAAGGAGATGCCAAATGCAGCTCCACCACTCTGGCATGTTTCAGTGTTTCCCTTTTATAACAGGCTTCAAAACTACAGTCTGGAAACTCAAGGCATCGTAGAAGGCCTGCTTTTATTTTTAACTGCTTTTTAAATTTTTTCATGAATAACAGTGGTGAGAGAGGGAGGGAGACTTGTAATTCAAGTGAATTCAAAATGTACATACTTCTTTGGAATCATAGATGTAACTAGCTCCAGTATTTCTTGGTTCAAAAGCAAAATCTGGTTTTGAACTGATATTGAGAGCTCAAGCTTTAAATTTGTCTGGTTTGCTTCTACCTTTTTGATTGTAAATTTGTCAGTTCTTTAACTCACTCCTTTCACTTTTCCTCCTGATCATGCTTATGCCAGCTTGACTTCTTTGTTACTTCCTTGTTCTACCTCTCAAAAAATACCTTTGGAGGTGTTTTGCCTCTTGCTCATAGAGTGTGTATGTTAAAGTTATTTTAGTCAGAAATAAACAACTGCATAAATGCATTTCTTTTGCAAATTGAGAACGACTTAGGCAAAAGTTGCTTTTTCCTCAAGTATACTTAAACAGTAGTGTCTAATGACAGTACACTACAGTAGGGCTAAATGATAGATCTCTCTTGATTTGTAGAATAACTTTTTTCCTTGCTATATTGCAAAGGAATAAAATAAATGTAGGTGACCCTATTCTTCTGCTCTCTTTAATGAGTGGTATATGAAATACCATATGTATAAAGGCTTGTTGCTTTCTTCTCTTGTAATCTCGATTTTCCTAGTAGCCTTTTCATACCAAAAACTTTTATTCTTCTCATTCTTAAACATACATCTTTCAGAAACAAACCCCTATATATGATGAGTGGATTTGAGCTGATAATGAATTGTCAGATTCAGTCACCTGAGTATTAGGCATTGCTGAAAAGAAAGGTCACTCGTTAGGGAATTACTTTTGAAGTACCAAATGTCTAAAGTGTGTTTGTCATGGTTTTTCTCCTTCAGAAATCGATGAAAGGATTCCTCTTTGCTAAGCTGTATTTTGAAATAAAAGAATATGAACTTGCTAAAAGGTAACATGCACTGATGGACATTTGTTTTTTTGTTCTCTAAGGTATAAAAGAAAAACTATGTTTGTATGAAGTAGACCAGAGAAACCAAGATCAGTATCATGCCACTTTAAGCTAGCGGTCAATGTGGATATTGAGTGCTGTTTAAATCTCTGTAAAACAATAACTTAGAAGAAGATTAGTTACGTGGTACTGAAAAAACTTATCTGGCTGAATTGGCTGGTTCTTTTGCTCGTTGTATTAAGTAGTTCTTACCATTTTTGCAAACTCCTCTTTTGTTTTATTAGTAAACAGAAATACTGGCTGGTGAGTAAGTGGCATTTGTACAGGTATAAACCATGTTGCTGCTTACTTAAAGGTCCTGACAAAGTCTCTGGAACAAAACATGAGTATACTTCTGTGTGGTCTGGCCAAAGCATCTAGAACAAAATATGTGTGCGTCCTGTATGGCAAATTAGGTTGCCATTATAGCTTGAGTGGGAGGGGGAGTGTTAGTGGAAAATACTGGTCAAGTAACTGACTTTTTTTTTTTCCCCTTCATAGATATATATCTACACATACCTCAATGTACAAGAGAGAGATCCCAAAGCACACAGATTTCTTGGACAAATTTATGAAGCTGAGGATAACATAGAAAAAGCTTTTGGGTGTTACAAGGTAAGTACTACATTGACCCCTAATGTTCTGCTTTATTCCTTTCTAAATGGACTTCTAAAACCTTTCTGTGCTGAACATTCTCAAACCCATAGAAGAAAACATGCTTCTGGGAAAACTGTCATATACATTTGATGATGGAAAGCACATGAAGCACTGCAGAGAGGATTCTTCACTTGATATTGCTTGCTTCTGTAGTATATTTTGAAGTTGCTTCTTTGTTTTTTCTTCTGGACTTGATCTTTGTGCTGCTTGCTGTTAAATTCTCCCCAAGTCACGCATTGCCGCTTGGACTACTGTTGTAGAATCCCGTAATGCAAACTGTGATGACAACTGGAGTTTAGTTGCTACTAGAAGACTGTAGGCCTACTGTGGCTTTTTGTTTGGTTGGTTTTGAAGAGGGCAGGTGCAGAAGGGAGGGACAAATCTAATTTCGATTAGGCAACCATATAAATGTCAAATTTCCAGTCAGATTGCCTTTGTTCTGGTTTTGGAGAGAAAGATGTGCCCAGAAGTTGTGCCAATACAACTCTATAGAGTGCTATCACGCTTACTAAACTGTGTGTCTTAATTTTTTTTAAAAGCTTTTGCACCTGTCTAGACTAGAGGTCCTTATAATCCTGCTATCCATTTATAGCAGTAGGTAGTGGTAGATGCAGAGGAGATGGTTTTTGCATTATTTCTCTTAGGCTGTTCTGAATTTCAGCACTTCTGTTTGGGTGCTGTAAACTAGTGGTGGCATGTAGAAAGGCTTTTCTCACATAATCTGTGTTTAGAGATTCAACTAACTTGAATAGCTGGGTATGTTTGTGGGGGTGTAACTCTTACCTTTTCTACATGGATCGTAAGTTAAAGTTGCCTTTTTTTTTTTTTTCCCAAACTCCTGTGTCTGCATGGGGAAAAATAGCGTTCTGTGGAGTTGAACCCAACACAGAAAGATCTTGTATTGAAGATTGCAGAGTTACTATGCAATAATGACATTACTGATGGAAGAGCAAAATATTGGGTTGACAGAGCTGCTAAGCTCTTTCCTGGGAGCCCTGCTATTTACAGGTTGAAGGTAAGTTCAAATTTACCTCTGTTCAATGGTTTGAACAACTTTCAGCATCTGTCTGAAGTGCCTTTTGCATGTCACCTCAAGCAAAACTCTTTTGACTAAATTATTTTAGAATCTTTAGTATTAAAAAAATTAGATGTTA
>NW_008238464.1:5468298-5501036 GCF_000691975.1 Corvus brachyrhynchos
ACAGTATTAGATGTTACCCTCTTTCTAGTCTGACATTTTTGTCCAGCATTAAAGGAAGCTGCAGCTGCATGCTTTCATACCTTTTCTAATATTTCAAGTTTAATCCTCTTCCAAAATGCTGAGAAATTGTGAAGAAGTTAACAATGAGATAGGTGTCACTTGTTCTTTCTGTTGTGTCACTGGCAGGAAGGTAGCCAATCTGTGAACTCAGACTTTCTTGCTTTACACTGCTCTTTTGTTTTCAAATCTGCATTATGATCATTTCTACAGAATGTGAGAAATGCTGTAATTCTCAAATACCATGTACATACTTTCAGCCATGCAATGTCACTTTTGCACGGATATATTAATTTTGTGTAGCTGGGCAGCAGCCACATTGAAGTCTCAAGGTGCCTGGGCTTTCTTAAGCAAGGTATAGTCTGTGGCATGGTAGGCTGTCTTTGACCCAAATGGTTTGAGAAGCATTTCTTACTCTTGGTAAGAGGCAAATTCTTCTGAGGATTTTCTTCTGTGATAGTTACTTACATTTTTAAATATTTGAGCTTTTTTTCCCAAACTTTACGTAATACCTGAAAGCTTTTAAGAGTATTGTAGCCTGAGTGATGTAGTCTATGTAGTGGAGGAAAGACTATTGTTTGGTACTGTAGTTGCTCAAAAGACTGATGTGGGAAATGAAATATTAACATCTTGCCTTCATGTTTCAACAGGAGCAGTTACTGGATTGTAGAGGTGAAGATGGGTGGAATCAGCTTTTTGACTTGATTCAAGCAGAACTTTATCAAAGACCAGATGATGTCTACATAAACATCAGACTAGTTGCTCTCTACCGTTCAAATAACAGATTAAAAGATGCTGTGCTCCACTGTCAGGAGGCAGAGAAGAGAATACCTTTGCAGTCAAGCTTGGAATGGTGTTCCTGTGTTGTAGAGACCTTTGAGGTGTTTAATCATATTTTGATCCTGTGATAGTCTTCCGTATCTTTTTACATGGTCTATTTCTCTTAGTGTCGTTACTCTGACAGCTATTCTCAAGGGATTTAACTCCTTCAAATGCAAGTCTGCTGAAACCAGTGGAATTACAAAATACTTCTTGTGTATTTTTTTTTTTAATTCGAATTTTCTCCCTAAAATTAAGCTTTATAGAGCTATTGAGTTTCTAACTTCAAAAGCTGGGTTAGACACAGCAGTTCCATTAGGGATAAAATTGCTCAAGCAAATAGTTCCCTGGAACTTTGCTGCTGAAGAATATGTTAAGGTCTCACCTGTGAAACTGGATTATGCAATAAATGCTACTAGTGTGTTTTGGAGAAGTACTGCCCTTGCCTTCATGGAAGGATGACTGTTCCTTATCCTGTGATGAACTTTCTTCTTTAGGAATATCTGGAATCTTTACAAGACTTGGAGTCTGATAAAAATAACTGGAGAACTATCAAGAAAGATCATCTGCTGGCCTATTCCAGCTTTGTCAAACTGACACTTTCTTCTAGAGATGTTCAGGAATGCAGAGAGGCACTGGAAAGGTACTGTTTAAACTTTTCTGTAGTAAGAAAAAACCCTCTAAGAATTGTTTAGGGCCACGTAACATCAGCCAAGCTTCTGTTTCACTGCTTATCTTGTTTTTGGGTGATAGAGGAGATTTCCTGTACTGTCCACCAAGAGCAGTTCTTACTGGGTGTAAACCCCAAGCTGTCTTTTGACAAATGTTTGAATGGTCAGCACGCAGCCGTGCAGAAGACTCATTTATATGCTGTGTCTTTGTACCTTCTTTCCTTTCAGTTGGAAAACATTGTTCTGTTCTTCAGCAATTGACTAATCCAGATTTCCCAGACAACTGGAAGCAAACACCCACCTGAAAAACTCCAATCCAAACAAAGCAACAAAAGTCCAACTGAAAAGCCAAAACTGCCTCTTGTGAATCAGTTTTGTCCTAGTCATTCTATTATTAAATAACACAACACACTGGAGTAATTAGGAACTCTGTGTATGTAGTATATTTGGGAGGGAGGAAACCACCAGCAGTAAGAAGTCTCCTTCAGAGAAAACTGGTGGTGTTACAGCTGACAAAAAGGCTTACCATCTGTGGTGCACCTAGAGTAGTATTGTTTGTAGTCAATAATTTGATTAAGGTCTGGGTTTCTTTCTTGTCCTTATCTTCCCTTTGTTACTGGTTTTACTAACTTGTCTTTGTTCCTCAGTAGTACAATGGTGGTTATATTGCTGTATTGTTTTGTAAAAATATTCTTGAGTCTGTTAATGTTGCATGAGTATTTGAAGCAATACAGAATGGATGAGGAATATTTAATACCAAGTGTGTTTTATTTTATTTTTTTTTCCCTCTAACACTGACCATCTTGAGTTTTCTGCTTCTGATTTATTAGAGCTTTTCAAGATGTTTACCTCTGAAATACTTCCAGATCATGGCAACATTAACAGCCATTAGAGTCTTTTCCAGTAATTGAAAAATAGTTTTAGCTGTTTCCTGGAAAGCCTCTCCTGAGTGGGGATTGTGTAGTGATCTACAGCTACTAGAATTTTTATAGTACCTTCTATTTTTGAAGAGCCTGTTGAACAGTATTTTGGACCTTTCTGATAAATGAATGAAAAGAAAGGGCTGAGTGAATAATACCTCCTGTATGTCTCTAAATCTGCAGTAGTGAACAAGTTTATCAACGTGGTTCAGGACAATAGTTTTGAAAGTAGCTGTGGAAAAATGTGATGAAAAAGACTGTAAGTATCTTACAGTAATATTTACTTCAATAAACTTGAGAGCTTTGGGAGTTTGAGGTGATTGTACTTTCTAGTAACAATCAATTGAGTTTGAGCAATAGAAACAGTACTTACCATTGACTCATAGTTACTTAATACACAGTTAATAGCATGAACCAAAATCACCTGCTATAGCTTTTACCAGGACTCTCTTTAGAATGAGTCTTCTCTGCATTTTAGTTTTGATCGTGCGCTTCAGTCAGTGAAGCCATATGTGAGTGTGGCTGACGAGTTGTCTCGTACCTTTGTGGAAATGAAAGGACAGCTGTACATGCATGCTGGAGCTTTGCTGCTGAAAATGGCCCAAGACAATGAGGCACAGTGGAGAGCTGTGTGTGAACTAGCAGCATTGTGTTATCTCCTGAGTTTCCAGGTAAATGATCTTTTGGTCTAAGCCTTTAGTTGATGCTTTTCTCGAAATGTTCTTGCTGTGCATGTGTTGAATTCCTGTATTCCTGAGATGAACTAGTGTTTGTGTATCTAAAGGAGAACTCTGTTCTCACTCACCAAACCCTTCTCTTTCACAATTGTTTAAAAGTTTCAAATGACTTGAATAGGGTAAAAGTATACCTTCAACTGTTCCCCTTGCCAGAGTAACCTGATTCTTAAGTATTATTGTATTTATTTCCTGCAGTATATTTCCTTTTTCATAATACAACAAATACACATGTTGAGTGTTATTCCTGTAAGGAAAGAGGGAGAGGAATTGAATAGTTCTAATATACTTGTTGGATAGACAATGGAATTTAAAAAAACCAAAGTTCTTTGCCTTGACTATCTTTCTTATACCATTGCTTGCATTGCAGGTATTACTCGCTCTTGTGTACACTTAATGTTATTTTTAATAGCTATAGTTGCACATCTCTGGGGTTTAGGTGGGTTCTCTGCTCTCTTCGCCCATCCCACACAGAACTACAACCCAATGTGTGTACCTTCAGAATGAATAATGCCTGTTTTCCTATAGCTTCCTAATGCTAAAAAGAAGCTTTCCTAATTTCTGAGATTGATTTAAATGTTCTGCTCTTACTGTGAAAAACATGTAACAATTTTCTCCTTACTTCACCAGGTTCCTAAACCAAAGTCAAAGCTCATAAAGGGGGATCAAACTGGACAAGATATGCTAGAAATGTTGGCCTGTGATCGAAAAAGCCAGTCTGGTAATAAAAAAATAGCTGCATAGTTCCATTTTAGTGCTGCAGATTTACTGTAAAGGCTAAGATTTGTTAAAGAACACATTTGTGTGTCTTGTAATGTTATCACTCCAATATATAGTAAAACTTCATAGATTCTGACTACATATGTAAATAGAACAGTGGTTTGGTTCTGACACCTAAAGTTATTTTTCGTGTCTTAAGCATGCTGGTAGAGTGTGTTCTTTGTTTCAATAGTAGTTGGTTTTTTTCCTCCTTTTTGACTTTCCAGCACGCTAAGGTAGAATTGAGGTTTTATCTGTTAAATTGATGCCTGAAGTGGCCACCTAAAAACAGAGACTAGACAAGAATAAGGGAATAAAGCTAGGTATTTATTTGAAGGGCCTTCAAAGGTACACCCTGGGGAGTCCAGAGGATACTGTCAAAATGGACCCCAAGATGGACAGCAGGTCACAAGTTCTTCCCACTTTTATAAGTTTGGTTTATTTGCATATCAGGCTTAATTCTCCAGTTAAAGCTTCAGTTAATTATGTAATTTCCCCAAGCTTGCCCCTCACTTTAGAGGCTTTTGGTCTATACTTTTTGGGCTTAGGACAGTCTGAGTGTCCTTGGAGAGCAGGCCTGGAGAGGCTTTGTTACGTTTACCTGGCATGAGAGAGCAGAAGTTAACAGGCTACATGAAACTTCAGAGTTACACACTAGGCAGTACAGGATTTGAAAAATATAAAAGTTAAAACCTAAAGCATCCAAATGTACTGGAAATAGCTTCTGCCTGCTGATGCTATTTTGCAAGTACTGTTAGCCCAAAGAGGGAAAGAAAATATTAGTTTGTTTCCCTGATCTTTCATCCTTTCACTTGTTCATCAGCTTTGTTCTTTTTGCTGCCAAGTATAGACAGTGTTTAAGTCTACAAAATTCTTAGAGGGCCTAGATGAAAACAGATGAACCCCTAGACATCAGGTTCATTTACTTCAGAATGGATTTCATTAATACAGACCTCTGCTTATATTACAGCTATTTATTTTAAGGTCACTTGCAATGCCCTTAGAATAGTCATGGTAAGAGGGCTTTGTTTTCCTAAAGAGCTGGATTTACAAATGCCTTGGGATTGTTGTCACTAAAAGCTTGGAAAGCCTATGTGCTGAAACACTGACCTAATTACAGGCAGAACATACCTAAACAGTCTGTAGGTTTCTTAAGGGGAAATCCTGATTCCCATCCAGCCTTCGGTAGTAAAGAGCAGTCCAGCATAGCAAGTACTACTTTCCTTGTGTTCGCTTCTTTATTTATGTGAAGTGATATTTTTGTTTTCTAGGTCATATGCTGCTGAACTTAAGTCATGGCAAGCAAGACTTCTTTAAAGAGATTGTGGAATCATTTGCAAACAATAGCGGTTCATTTGCATTGTTTGGTAGCCTGTTTGAGAGTGGAGCTTCTAGGGAGAGGTCTTTTATCGGCACAGATGATATTGGAAATGTCAGTACACAAGTACCAGTGCAAGGGGAACTTCATAAATACGATATTGGTAAGAGGTGTTACTTTCTGAAGCTCAGCACAGCTTTGTGTACCTAAATGTCTTCTGCAAATACTTGTGGAAGAGGTACCGGTACACAAATATTTGTACTGCAGCAAAAGACAAATACCTGGAATAGCTGTCCAAAGTTGGCTAAATGTCATAGGAAAGACTTACACTTCATTGCAATGTAAAGAAGTTCTTCTTCAATAATTCCTTAAGGACTTTTGGAGAATAAAATTTTGCTAAAATTAGTTACCTATTGGACTGAATAAAGTGAAAATGGAAATGATGAGAGTCATCCCCTCAGAAGCTTAAGCGGCTGATAGCTTTGAGCACTTAGATGAACTTGGTATGTTTGGCTATTCTGACTGAAGTTTGTAACCCTTCATAAGTAAAACTGGAATCTTGGTGCTTATTGGTCTGTAAAGTATCTTTGGCTGCTCTGACAGAGAGAAATGTGAAATCCAGCTTTGATCAGATAGTAGTATTGAGGACTTGCAGCAAGCTGACATTTGCATCCAACCTTGTTTCTTGCATAGGTGCAGTTCGATTGCACAACGGCAGTCTCCAGCACCTCGTGTGGCTTGGCTTGCAGTGGAACTCTATGTCAGTCTTGCCTCCCATGCGCAAGTGGTTAAAACAGCTTTTTCACTTGCCCCAAGAAACATCAAGACTTGAGACAGATGCTCCTGAATCTATTTGCCTGTTAGACCTTGAAGTAAGTGAACTTTTAAGTTCTTTAATGTACCATACAAATTAAGTTTTTTGTTAATTAATAACTTTATTTTTTACAAACAGGTATTCCTACTTGGGGTGGTATTCACTAGCAGCTTACAACTGCAAGAGAAGTTTAATTCTCACTATAGTGCACATCAACCTCAATTCTTGCCATTGCCAATATGCAAGCAATTCTATACTGAAAAGCAAAGATCCTGGTGGGATGCTGTTCGTACTCTTCTTCAGAGAAAATCAATGTAAGGCTTTTTCAGTTTGGAAGTGTTTGATCAAGCCTTAAGGGAGTATCTGCTGCAGTAG
This sequence comes from Corvus brachyrhynchos, assembly GCF_000691975.1. Classification (NCBI taxonomy): domain Eukaryota; kingdom Metazoa; phylum Chordata; class Aves; order Passeriformes; family Corvidae; genus Corvus; species Corvus brachyrhynchos. The sequence goes on from NW_008238464.1 coordinate 5,474,766, forward strand.
CTTGGATTGGTCCCAATAGAATCTTGTAAAATAAATTTTTTGGACATATTTTGCAGCTTTGTTTTAGTTTTTTGCAGCTTTGTTTTGAAGCTTTATTGTAGTAGGGACTTGATATGTTTGAAAGATTTCTAAAAACAAAATTTTCATTTCTAACAATGCATTTCTAATGTAGAAGCAAGTTAGGACTTAAGTTGCAGGTTGTATTCATCAAAGAAATGGTATGTAAACAGATGGAAGCCAGAAAATATTAATCAAGGAATGTTTCTTCTGATATTCAGACCAGGAACAGCAGCAAAACTGAGGCTTATTGTACAGCATGGCATAAGTACTCTGCGAACACTGGAGAAGCACGGCCTTCAACCTGCCTTAATCATACACTGGGCAAAAAGCTTGCAGAAAACAGTAAGCTGAGATTATTTTTAAATATGTGGAAGCCAAAGTGTTTTCCTCTTATTTTCTAAATTGTGAACAGACTCGGGATGGGAGATTGGATGAATGTGTGTTATTAAGAACAGCTGATTATTTTATCAGGCGAATTTGTTGGTCTAGTCACTATAAAGTATTCTTGTCTTAAGCTATAGTGTTATTTTCTACATATGTTACTTTACATAGCTACTCTTAATGTCAGAGAAAGACTTTGGAACTCTTAAAGAAAATAGGAGAAGGATATGTAGGAATAGGATTTTGACTTGAATTTGCTGAAATAATATGCAACTATTCCCTTTCCTTCACCAGGGAATTAACCTTAACTCCTTCTATGACCAGAAGGAATATATTGGACGAAGTGTCTACTACTGGAAGAAAGTTCTGCCTATGCTGGAAACTATCAAAAAGAAGAGGAGTATTTCTGAACCTACTGATCCTCTCTTCAAACACTTCCATAGTGTAGACATTCAGGTACAGATTGATTGAGCCAAGGCTGAAGAGAGGGTCTATGTCAGAATCGTGCATAGTTGTGGGATTTTTGTCTACATTGTAGTATTCCATATTGTTATTACTATCACTATTAAAGATGATATTTGGTAATAGTGTTTTATAAAGGGAGAAAATCTCTCCTTACAACTTTGGTCTTACCTTTAAAATGGTGTTTATGATTTGAAGGCATTGAGCACCCTCAGTACCAACTTCCTTGAAAAAGAATTCTCCCTGTATTTTAGGAAAAAAGGTTATGTCATTCCATTTTTAAGTACAAGTTTTCCTTCATTTTGTTTGTAGGTCTTTCAGGTTGCAGCGTATGAAGAAGAGGCACAGATAGCATTTGCTATGTTGGATGCAGTTGATGGCAAAATTGATGATGCTTTATTAGCATTTGAAGCTATTGAGAATGTGGTTTCATACTGGAATCTTGCTGTGGTAAGTTGCTTTACCCAGAAATGTTTCTCTTTACTCAGTTTCCTTCTGTCTGATGCTATTCATTCTGCATCCTGTTCTTTAGATTTTCCAAAGAAAAGCAGAAGAGATTGAAAATGATGTTATGCTGCCAGAAGAGCATGAGGAGCACAAAACCTACCTTCTTAAAGCCAAGTATTATCTAATGAAAATTATTGCAGAAAGCTCCTCAGATATGTCATTAACTGAGAAAGTAAGTAATTCTTGCTTTAAAAACTTGTTCCAAGGGACGCAGTAGCTTAGGTTACTGTTTGAAAAATTAAATCCTTTACATTCAGGTTAGATTTTTTTAGACCAGGCTTTCTATTAAGGCAAGTTAAATTCTGGGTAACTTCTGTAACCTACCAGATCATGTGGTATCCTGGTTGCGCTGTTGGTGAAAGCTCCAATGTAAACACAGAGCTTTTGCCACTGTCTTTTAGTTTGATAGTTTGAAAAAATGTAATTGTTTGTGTGAATTGTTCTCTTATGTGAATCTTAACAGGTTTAGAGCTTTGCTGAAAAAGACCTCAGTATATATGTAATGAAAGACTTGTGAATTGCTCAGCCAGAATTCTGAATGTAGTTTCTCTTGTTCTGAGAGAGAATTGCAGTCATGACTCATATTTGAAACAACTTTCTAGTTGCCAGTGTCTATTGAAACTGTGAGGGAAGTGTTAGATTCAGTGATCCAGGAACTTGGTGAGAATGGTGAAGAGGAAAGTCTTGCCTTCAGAAATGGTCTGTCACGAACTGTAGATTCAGCAATGAAACATTCCACTCCGTCACCAACCAAATTCTCTCTTTCACCAACTAAGACCTACAAGGTATGTTAGCCAGTTATTATTTCAGGGAATTGTTACTTGTAAGAAAAATTCAAATGAATCAATTAACTTTTCTTTTCCTAGTTTTCTCCGAAAACTCCCCCTCAGTGGGCAGAAGACCATAAATCTATACTTCAAATGATTTGTCAGCAAGTGGAAGCTTTAAAGGTAAAAATTCTGTCACCATATTCAGTAAAGAACTATTGGCCTTTTAGTTATGGTAAGGATCTAGTGGTAACAGCAGGGGCTAACTTACAATTCCTAGAATTTTTTTCTGTAAAAAGCTGCCCAAGATGAGTCCTAGAGTAAATCTTTCTGCTTAGAAGCTCCTCTTTGGGACTTGGACAGGAGTGCTGAGGCAACACATCTAGGGGACTCCTTCTGTATGTAGAAGGAATTCTGCTCGTATCAGCTTGGTACTCATCCACTTGGTTCTGGCTTCTGTACTGGCTTGTTCTGGCTCTAGAATACAATGAGTACTTTGTACTCCATGGGCATGCCTTGCATGATCTGGCAGATACTTCTTGGTTTGTTTTTCTTTTAATTATGCTCCAGCCCCCCCATTTGAACATGCTTTTGAATAGCAAAAGGGTAGGTATCATGCCTTATATTTTCTTTGACAAACACCTGTGCAATAGATACACTCTTGCTTGGCATCCTGTCTTGACAGAATGAAATGCAAGAAATGAAACTTAATAATTCCAACACAAATGCATCTCATCGGTGGCCTGCTGAAAACTATGGAACAGATACAATGCCAGATAGTTATCAGAGAGCACAAAATCTTCATGAAGCCCCGTTAACAGGCAAGTTGCTGTGGAATTTTTATCTAAATGGTTAGCTAAATCAAATATGACTTTTGAAAGTAATGCTAAAGTGCATTAGTGATTCACAGTTTAAAACTGATTGCTGGGAGGAGTCTGTAGAAAACAACAAGAAAAGTTAAATGTTAACTGTTTTCCTGGTGTTCCTTTTTTAGTTGCTACCACTGGCCCATCTGTATTCTACAGCCAGTCACCTGCCTATAACTCTCAGTATCTTCTGGGAACTGCTGCAACCAATGTAACACCAACAAAGGTGAGAAAGTTTATTTCCTTAAGTTGCTTCCAATGATCTCCTGAAAATGACTGACTGGTTTTGATTCTGTACATAGCTGGATGTAATTGCAGTTCCTTATGTAGAATTTGGTGAACTTAGACTGCTAGGGATAAAATTGTAGTTTGTCTCTCTGCTTAACTTTTGGGAATTGGAGTTTGGGAGGAAAAGCCAGAAAAATGTTATATGTGTGTACATTTCTCCTACAGTCTATGTATGATAGCACTTTACTATTCCCCCCTTAATTGTGTGGTAAAAGAAAATGGAGCTTGCAAAGCTTTTTTTCATTAAAAAGAAACTCACTCATATTGTGCCCCTTTTTCAATGCTTGTTCTCAAATGCCCTTTAAGTTTTTAAACTAATTGGTTCCAACTAAGGTAAAACTAGTTTAGGTTTAAACTTGACAGCATGCCTTCCGTTTAAGAGTACATGTTTACATGGGCTTCAGCACAGTAAGATTTTGTTTGTCGTTGTTACCTTAATAAGCAGAGCGCTTGTTTTCTGCTTTTTCTTTAGCCTCCTGTCTATGGCATGAACCGACTTACACCTCAGCCACATATATATTCCTATCAACCACCACCAATGCATACGCCACCTCTGCAAAACACTTCTGGTTGTATGTTTTCCCAAGAAATGTATGGCCCACCTCTGCGTTTTGATTCTCCTGGTACTAGCCTCATTTCCCCTCGTACGGGTGATGACTACTACAACTACAGTGTCCCACAGGCAAGCACCAATCCAACGCTGCCTAAACCGGGGTATTTCACAAACCGTTCAGTCACGCCACCCACTTTAAAGCCTGCAGAACCAAAAGCAGTGCCTAAATTTGGACAGCCGGGAACAGCAGAAGGATCAAAAACGCCTCTGCCAACATCAGCACAGCCAAGTCAGCCGACAACTTTTAAATTTAAACCTAACTTCAAGTCTAATGATGGAGACTTTACTTTTTCTTCTCCCCCTCAAGTTGCACCACAGCCTCTTGGTGCACCTTTTAATAGTAGAGAAAGCCTCTTGGATCTTCTGACATCTGATAAACCTTTACAGGATGATAGATACATTGAACAAAAGCCAGTTAACGATCCCACAAGTAGTTCAAGAAATATCTTCAATTTTAGCAGTAAACATATTCCAGGCATCTCTCTTCGAGAAAACACAGGCCAAAATGCACACAAAAACATGGGTTTTGAGAAGAATGATACACTTAGCGTTCAAGAACCAAGTAAACCTGTATTTATGGCTTCAAATTCAGATTTGGCCAATAGAAGTCATGAAACAGAGGGAGGAAGCACCCATGGTGGAGATGAGGATGATGATGGTCCTCATTTTGATCCTGTGGTGCCACTTCCTGATAAGATTGAAGTAAAGACAGGTGAGGAAGATGAAGAAGAATTCTTCTGCAACAGGGCCAAGCTCTTCCGTTTTGATGCAGAATCTAAAGAATGGAAAGAAAGAGGTATTGGAAATGTGAAAATACTGAAACATAAAGTATCTGGCAAATTTCGTCTCTTAATGAGACGGGACCAAGTTCTGAAAATCTGTGCAAATCACTACATAAATACTGACATGAAATTAACTCCAAATGCTGCATCAGATAAGTCATTTGTATGGCATGCATTAGACTATGCAGATGAATTGCCCAAACCAGAACAGCTTGCAATTAGATTTAAAACACCTGAAGAAGCAATGCTCTTCAAAAAGAAGTTTGAGGAGGCACAGAATATTTTAAAATCCTTGGGATCAAATGCTGACACATCTGTGGCTCAGAACACTGGGACTGCAAAAGAAACAGCAAATCAGGACACCAGGGAGCCTAGCAGAACCATTTCTGGGACCATGAACTTGGGCTTTCAGTTTTCAAAAGATGGAGCAAGCAGTGAACCTGACAGCAAAGGCAGCCTTACAGCTACATCCACTGCATCTAGCACTACTATTTCATTTGGAAAGGATGCTCAGCAAGCCTGTTCTTCTGGTGGGTTTGGGCAGCATCTCTTGAAGAAGGATCAGTGGGAGTGTAAAGAATGTTCAGTTCCAAATGAAGCAGCTGCAAAGAATTGTGTATCATGTCAAAGTCCAAATCCAGGTATGTGGGAAACACATGGCACCCCATTAACTGGCTCCGCAAGTTTCAAAGCGAGTGGTAACAACACACTGCAGGACAAGTTTGGCTCTGCTTTTGCTAAAAAGGAAGGTCAGTGGGACTGCAGTGTCTGTTCAGGAAGAAATGAACCTACTGCCTCCAAGTGTATCAGCTGCCAGAATCCAAACAAAACTAATACAGTGGTATCTGGTCAACAAAATTCCTCTAAATTTTGCCAAGCGATTGCTCCAAAGGCTATTCAAAATGACTTGAGTGCTGCTTTTTCTAAAAAAGAAGGTCAGTGGGACTGCTCTGTATGCCAAGCAAAAGATGTAAACTCCTGTTCCTGTCAGAGTCCAAAACCTCAAAATCAACCAAATACATCCATACCAACTGTTCAGGCACCTGCTGCTCCAGGGTTTGGTTCTGTTTCTGATAGAAGTAAGCCACTGAAAAATGGGTTTGAAGGGCTTTTTACTAAAAAGGAAGGTCAGTGGGATTGTAGTACTTGTTTTGTGAGGAATGAAGGTTCTTCACTAGCCTGTGTAGCCTGCCAAGAACCAAATCCATCTGGTAAGCCAGCTGGTGATGCTTTGTCAACTCCTGCTTTTGGCTTGAAAAGTAAATTACCTGAACTTGCTGGAGGACAGTTGGGAACAGGCTTTAAGTTTGGTCTTGAGCAAGGCAAGACACCACCATTTACATTTCAGATTTCTTCTGATACTGAAGCTAAGTCTGCAAAGGAAGGATTTAACTTTTCAATGCAAATGCCTGAAGGTGGGTTTAAGTTTGGGATACAGGAGTCTACTAAAAATACTACTAAGAAAGATGAACCATCCAAAGAGCATACAACGGGTTTCTTAAAAAGCATTGATGAAAAAGACAAAAAGGAATCGCCTTCAGATAGTGGAACTGGATTCCAATTTCAAGAAACAGTAGCCAAGGAGAAAAGTGACTTTGTTTTTGGGCAGAATAGTAGCACTTCTACTTTTGCTGAGCTTGCAAAAAGTACTCCTAGGGAAGGCATTCAATTTGGCAAAAAGGATCCTAACTTCAAAGGCTTTTCAGGTGCAGGTGAAAAGCTGTTTTCTTCACAAAATTCTAAAACAGATCACAAAGCAAACACATCTGCTGACCTTGGTGAGAAGGATGATGATGTGTATAAGACAGAGGACAGCGATGATATCCATTTTGAACCTATAGTTCAGATGCCTGAAAAAGTAGAACCATTTACAGGAGAAGAAGATGAGAAAGTGTTATACTCCCAGAGAGTAAAGCTGTTCAGGTTTGATCCAGAAACAAGCCAGTGGAAAGAACGTGGGGTGGGCAGTCTGAAGATTCTTAAGAATGAAGTTAATGGCAAAGTAAGGATATTGATGCGGCGTGAGCAGGTACTGAAGGTGTGTGCAAATCACTGGATAACGACAACAATGAACTTGAAACAGCTGTCTGGCTCAGACAAAGCATGGATGTGGATGGCCAATGACTTCTCTGATGGTGATGCAAAGTTGGAACATCTGGCAGCAAAATTCAAGACACCAGAGCAGGCTGAGGAGTTCAAACAAAAGTTTGAAGAATGTCAGAAGCTACTACTAGATATACCTCTGCAGACACCCCATAAACTTGTTGATACAGGTAGGACAGCTCAGCTCATACAGAGAGCAGAAGAAATGAAGTGTGACTTAAAAGATCTCAAAACTTTTCTGACAGATGACAAAACTAAATTGTCAGAAGAGGAAAATGTAAACCCTGCTTGTGCCAGCAGTACTTCTGATTTGGTTATAAAGCCACATGCTGAAAGTACAGGCCCTACTCTGGAGTGGGATAACTATGACTTGCGTGAAGAGGCATTGGATGATAGTGTAAGTAGTTCTGTATATGCATCACCTCTTGCCAGTAGCCCTGTAAGGAAAAATCTGTTTAGATTTGGAGAGTCTACCACTGGTTTTAGTTTCAGCTTTAAATCTGCTTTGAGCCCATCCAAATCTCCTGCCAAACAGAATCAGAGTAGAACATCAGTAGGCACAGATGAAGATTCTGATGTTACTCAAGAAGAGGAAAGAGATGGACAGTACTTTGAACCTGTGGTACCTCTGCCTGATCTCGTGGAAGTGACCAGTGGTGAGGAAAATGAGCAAGTTGTCTTCAGTCATAGAGCCAAGCTCTACAGATACGACAAAGATGCAAAACAGTGGAAAGAGAGAGGGATTGGCGATATCAAAATACTGCAGAACTATGACAACAAACAAGTGCGTATAGTAATGAGAAGGGACCAGGTACTAAAACTCTGTGCCAATCATAGGATAACACCAGATATGAACATGCAACAAATGAAAGGATCTGACAGAGTGTGGGTATGGACTGCATGTGACTTCGCAGAGGGGGAAAGAAAAGTAGAACTTCTGGCTGTGCGATTCAAGCTGCAAGATGTTGCAGACTCATTTAAGCAAATTTTTGATGAAGCAAAGCATGCCCAAGAGAGAGAAACACTGATAACACCTCTTTCTTCTCGTGCCAATACACCAAAGGAATCTCCATGTGGTAAAAATGCTGTAGCTGTGCTAGAAGAAACAACCAGAGAAAGAACTGATGTCAGCCATGGTGATGATACTTCTGATGCAACTGTAGAGGCTGCAGAGGTGTCAAATACTTCTGAAACACCAACAAAAACAGTAGTTTCTCCTCCAAAATTTGTATTTGGATCTGAATCTGTCAAGAGCATTTTCAGTAATGAAAAGTCAAAGACATTCACATTTGGAAATACTTCAGCCACGGGTTCTCTCTTTGGCTTTAGTTTTAATCCCCCAAGAAAGAGTGAAGGCCATATTCCAGCATCTCAGAACACAGCACAGAAAGAACGGGAAATCTCAGAACCACCAAAAATCTCAACTGCTACTCAGAAGCCTGTAGACAGCAAGGTAGACAACTTGCCTGCTTCAACACAAGATGGACCATCTAACTTTTCATTTAGAGTTCTGGAAAAAGGTGAGTGTCAGTTGAACTAGTAATTTATACATGTATGCAACTTATTAAGCAGTCAGTTCTGTGCTGTTCATTACTCTCTTGAGAATAGGTAGTTTCTTTCAGTTTTGATGCAGGTATCCACATGTTTTCCAGAGTTTCAACTAAAGGAGGGAATTTTAGGTCATCAGTATTTTCAAATAAAAATGTATGATGCAGGATGAAAATTTGTTTACTGAGAACAGGTATTTCAGATAGAGAACTTAAACTCTGAAGTGCTGCATCTGAAGCTTGGATTTAAATCTGAATCTTGGATTTAAATGCTCAAAGAATCTGTGGATTTGCTTTTGGGGCTTAAATATGTAGTTGATGTTGTATGTATATAACCCTTTGCTCTGAGTGGCAAAGCGTGAGAACAGCAGATGTATGCTTCAGCTAAAATTTGCATTATCCCCATGACTGAGTAGATAGGTATTGTGGAACTAGTCTATACCTTTGTTTCAAGTGGTAAATACCGGCCTCTGCAGTTTTGGTTGTGTAGCTTAACACCAGATGTCAGCCTCCTTCCTTAGCCTGTGAAGAGATTGTGACTGCATACTCTGTTGTATTGTTTCTGTCACAGTCTCAAAAAGATGCACAGGCAGAAGCAGTGGCTGTGACAGGGCCACTATAATGTGCTGAAGGGTCTTTGTGAGAAGGATGGGATGTCTCAGAATTATGAACACATCCTGTCTGTTATTAGCTAAAGTGTAGTAAAGTGATGTGGCAGAAGATGATAGGTGCAGTCCATTCACATGGGTTGGATAAACAGAATTAACAGGTGAAATTTCCTGCTGTGAAATATGACTATGGAATACTTGCAGAATATACGTAAGTCTGTTTTATCCTTTTAAAATTCCAGGTAAACATCTATATATCAACAATTTATTTTTTAGGATTTAATTTTAGCCTTTTTAAATCTAATCCCATGGCCTTTTGGACAAGCACATCCTCCTTGCAACCTGATAGTAAAGGTATTTACATACTGCACTGAATGTGTGATAAAATCACTCTAGCAGGCATGGACAATAACCCAGCTGTGTCAAAGCAGTTGGCTCAGTAGTCCTTATAATTAACATGCATGCTGAAGGAGAGTACTTGAAATTGCGTGTCTGACTACTGTGTTTGTCCTGTAAAGAATGTCTCTAGCCTTTAGTATGTTTACATGAGTCAGCACAATGGATGGCCCTGTTTAAGCTTTTGGCTTCTGTTTGCCTTATTTTTTGAGGATATGTGCCCTGCACTTCTTCCATCACAGTTTTACTAAGCATGCACACTGGATCTCTTAAATTCCTTTTTTCTTGAGCTATTACATTGGTATTTTCAAAAAATGTCTTGTAGTGCCTGACGTGGTTAACTCCATGTCAATGAAATGTGCCTGAAGATCTTGAGGCAGCTTACCTGGTAAAGAGCTAGAATGTATTTAGCCTCTGTGGAAATGTTTGCTTCAGTTTCCTGATTATCAGTATTAACTGCTGCGTAGAAGAGAGAGAGAAGTGCGCAGAAAGTGAGAGCCGCCTCCTTAGCTGCCTCTTATGCCTTTATACTTCATGTATAATCTGAAGCCCACTGTAGCTGGTTAGAAAACTTCTGCCAGTTTGTAACCAATTTGTTTACAGCCAGACCCTGTAAACAAAACTGTTACAGCTTATAGTTTGATTATATGTTACTACCTGTGCTGCTTGCAAGTATGCTTGCTGTAAGCATGCTCAACTTACATGGGTTTAAAAGTATTTTAATTTTAAATAACAAACTTTTAGTCTGCGTAAGACAGTCTTCCAATTTAGAGTCTTACATTGTTTTAAAATGTCAAATTGTCATTCAAGAAGCTGTTCTTATTTGAACACTGAATTCCTGTATCCATAACCTAAAGTCACTTGCTCTGTGTTTTCCAAGTGTCCCTGTGGATGGAGTTTATTAACAATTCAGTTCTATTTTCATAATATGATGTCTGTAATGTGAAGTGATTAAACATTCTGTGCTAATGCACACATGCAAGAACTTTTCCTACCTCAAATTGATTGTGATTTTATGTTGGGGGCATATGGCAGGGAGGATATATTTAAAGAAACAAACAAAATAAGTGTTTCTGGTATTTAAGACTGTTCTTCACTTCTACTTTTCTGATAATTAGGTTGTGATTATATATTTAGTGATTTATTTACAGTTGATAATTGTCTTCAGTGTAACTTCTTGGTCTTTGAGCTCTGACTTAATAGTAAGAGATTTTGAGAAGTCCTTTCTAAATTAGGTTTTCAAACCTACCCTATACAAATATAATGTGAGGCTTACTCATGGGGAACCTCTTTTGGGGGATGGTTTCTTAGTTGCCCTAGAATAACATTCAGAAGAAATTTAACCTTGTAGTTCTGCACCTCCATGCATTTACATTTTCTCAGGTCTGGTCATAAACTTTGTATAAGTTCTTGTTCTGGTTTTGGCTGGGATAAAGTTAATTTTTTCTCAGTAGCTGGTACAATGCTGGGTTTTGGATTCAGTGTGAGAATAATGCTGATTGCACACTGATGTTTTGGTTGCTGCTAAGCAGTGCTTACCCGAAGTCAAGGACTCTGTCTTCTCTCATGCTGTGCCATTGAGGAGGTACACAAATAAATGCTGGGAGGGAGCTTTGCTGGGACAGATAACTCAAAGTGGCCAAAGGGATATTCCACACCACAGAATATCATGCCCAGTTTATAAACTGGGGGAGTTACCTGGAAGAGGGGCCAGTAGGGGTGCAGGAATGGAGTCTGGCTTTGGTCAGCAGGTGGTCAGCAGTTGTATTGTGCATCACTTGTTTTTCCTTGAGTTATATTTTTTCCTTTTATTATCGTTATTTACTATTATATTTCACTTCTGTTTCAATTACTAAACTGTTCTTATCTCAACCTACAAATTTTACATTTGATTCTCCCCCCCATTCCACCAGGTTACAGGGTGTGAGCCAGCATCTCTGTGATGCTTAATTGCCAGCTGGACTTAAACCACACCAGTGCTGTACAAGTTTGTCATGTCAGTTGCAGGCTACTGTAGCTCTTACATGCTTTAGGGTTTAAGCTGGTGCTTTCCTCTTTTATTCAGAAGATATTGGTCATTGCATCATTGCATGATCATTGATCAATGCATGAGAGGAAATATCAGTATTGTGACTAGAGAGATTTAGGCCTACCTAGTCTTAATGTCAGTTCAAACAAAAGTGAAAATACAGTACAGTATTGAAAAGAACTGTTGTGCATTATATTGTCTTGAATGTTGGTTCTTCCATATACTAACAATGTTTTGTGTGGATTTTTTCACCCAGAGTAGAGAGTTCTATTATCCTAAAACCAGCAGTCTTTTCAGAATACATTGTATGTATGCATGGCTCTTTGTTTTGTGGCTGCCTGTGAAGATATATTTAAGATCTTTGCAACAGTAGTCTTTGTTGTTGAAGTCTTTTATCATTTTGAGTAGATGTTTGGAACACTAGGATATTATTCCAGTGTTTTGACAGATCAGTTTCATGGAGACCTTTACCTGTTGACTAATCTGAAGTGACCTTAAATGTATTTCTCTTATTCAGCTATTTTGCCCAAAGGGAACTGAAAGAGACTGCATGATAACTCTTTTTAAATACTGTCAAGCCTGATGAGCAATGAATGTGGTAAAACACTGGAGCAGTGTATTTGTTGCCACAGCTTCTGGCTAAATTTCTACTGCTCAAATTAAAGAAAGCACATGCTTTTACCATCTACCTGACTGACTTGGAAGAAGTGTCTTGTAATATTCAAAGATACATTTTTGAAAATTTTCTAGTCCTAAGGAAAGCTGTTTTTTTGCTGTAGCGCTAAATGCTCTACATTTAGACCTCTGGTGAAGTTGGTGCAAACTTACTTAGTCCAATTAAGACACTTGTTTAACTAATCTGAAAGATTAAAACACATGGTAATATGCAGGATATCTGCATATCTTCATAACACAGTACTAGATATAGTTCTAATCCTTACATCAGCTAGGGTGAGTTTTTTGGATAAGATTCTGAGAAGATGTATGAAAACATCTGTAGCCTGCAGTCATGATATGAACTTAGAAATTTGCTGTTCAAGAATTATATCCTACATCTGCTTTCTACAGGCTCAGAAGTTACTGAGATCTAAAAATCTGAGCAAGAACAATTAGTCTACAGGAGTGTGCTGGTGATGAGTGCGAGTTACTTTGTAGCTCTGGTGTATAAATGCCTGAAATGATCAACTTGTAATCAAAGGTGGGGCAAAGACTGCAGGGGTAGTACTTTATAAAAATACGTAAGTTTGAATCAGTACTTGGGATTTTGCTTTTACTTTATACTGCTCTTAATCTGGAAGATACTTGTGAGAAAACTGCTTTTAAAAAACAGACTTATTTTAGTGTATCATTTGTGTCAGAGGATCAAAGGACATGTCTGTAAATGTGTCTGTTCTGTCCTTGTCTCCTCTTGCAATGATGAGTTAAATTCTGTAATCAGAAAAATCTGTGTTTTTCAGGAAATGGGTACTAGTTTGTTTTCTAGCTGGAGATTTAGGTTTCCTCTGACTAGCTGTGCACAGATTTACAAACTATTTTTTTTTAATGAAAAGTACCGTGAGCTTTTGTGATCACCCTCAGATTCTTCTAACTAAATCTGGAGAACAGAAAATAGGCTGAGATACTAAAGCCATCATTTTGTTCTTAGAAACAGCTATTGTGGCTATTGATGTGCTTATGGGGTAATTATTAATAGTAGTTCACAGATTTGTTTCTTAGACCTTTATTCCCAAACTCCCCTTCTCAAAACAAACCTAAACAAGCAGAACCCCAGCCAAACCACGCCTGATGTTTAAATTGCTACATCCTCCCTCTGTTTCCATTCTCTCATAATAAACAAATATTTGTTTCCAAAGCTGTCTGTTCTTACAGCCATGTGTTTATCTGCAGTTTGCTCTAGGCTCTACCTTCAGCTTTAACCTTGGCACTGATTGTGCACTCTTCTAGTACTGGTGGAATGAACAAGTTAATGTTGAAAGAGAGAAGACAGAAAGCTAAATAATAAAATGGATGGTGATATTTCCTTGCTGCAAAAGCTAGTTAAATATGCTGAAAGTATTTTTTGTTTGGTAGTGGAATTACTTTACTTTTGTAACAATAAAAGTTTCAGCAAGAGCTATAATGGTAAATTGACATTAGCTAATAAAAAGCTCAGCTATCCAATAAGTAATCTGAAATGAGTTCTGTTCAGTTGCTTGGACAGGTTTTTGTACACAACCTCACTTTTTTTCAGGCCTGAAGCATGCCTGTTTACCTCTGTTTGATACCTCTGTCCCGCTTCTCTTTAGTTGTCTCTTATTTGACATGAAGACTTAATTAAACAATCCTTTTAATAATACAAAGATGCAGCCATGTTTTGTTTTAATATTTGAATTCCAAAAGCAGTAGAACAGCATGTAAGTTTTGCTGTTCTGTCCTAGCGTCCTGTAAGTTTGATTTTTGTTTCCTATGTATCAAGAGAAAATATGTAGCCCTTAGAATTAATTCAGTTCCGTAACAATGTGGGGTTAATGTTATTTCCTGTTCTGAAATGATTCACTTTTAATGGTTTGTTCAATTTCTGTAAAAAAGCTGAGAAGACCACCATGTCAGAGGATGATGTTCTGTCTGATGAGGTCATAATAGTTTACGAGTTAACACCTACCCCTGAACAGAGAGCTCTTGCTGACTTCCTCAAGCTCCCTTCAACATTCTTCTGTTACAAGAATAAGCCTGGATATGTGAGTGATGAGGATGATGGTAAGGAATGCCAAAGTTTGTATTTGTACTGCCCTTTTGTGGGGAAAGGGTGTAATACACTGCACTGATGCAGCTGCAGTTTGAGCACTGTGTGCAGTTTTGGATTCTTGTGTGTAAGAAGAACATCAGACTGCTGGAGGGTGACCAAGAGTGGTGAATGGCCTTGAGTGCCAGACTCGGGAGTATTGGCTGAGGTCACTTGGTTTGTTCAGCTGGGAGAGTACAAGGCTGAGGCGTGACCTCGTCACAGTCCGCAACTTCCTCAAGGGCATCAGCAGAGGAGGCAGTGCTGATCTCCTCTCTCTGCTGTTCTACTGTAGGACACAAGGAAATGGAATGAAGCTGTCAGGGGAAGTTCAGATTAGGAAAAGGTTCTTCACTGCGAGGGTTCACATTAGAACAGGCTCCCCAGGACAGTAGTTGGAGCAACAAGCCCGTCAGAGGTCAAGCAACATCTGGGTGATGCACTCAGTCATACGGCTTGGTTTTAGGTACTCCTGCAAGGAGCAGGGAGCTGCAGTTGGTGATGCTTATGGGTCCCTTCCAACTTGAGATACTCAGTTAGCACTCAAATATTTTTGTTTGGGCCAATGGGAAGTAATGCTGTCAATGTTCTTATGGCCAAAGACTTACGCTCAAGTCTGCAAAACAGAATAGTACAGTGGAGGCCCAGGGGTGACTAAGGATATTTGTCTGGTGTATTATGGGTGTTGACATCATTACCAAGGCAGGTGGTTAGGCAAGACTAAATAATCAGGTACTTGAGCAAGTGACTTGCTTTAAGTATTTTGTTACAAATACAAGGCAGTCTTTATTAAAAACAATCTTAGGTTCCCTGAATGCTATACTAATGAGTTTTTTTTCTTTTAAAGCAAATTGCTAGTACTATAACTAAACTTATTTTATGTCAAACCTTATTGCATGCAATTAAAATTGGTTGATTGATTTATTCAGCAGCAAATACTTTAAATGGAAGTTCTGAAACATTGTATTCAACAGAAAATGGGAGAAGACAAGCCCCCTCCCACAAATACCTGAGCTTGCAAGTTTTTATGTAAAAAAATCTTCAGTCTTCTTTCCCAAATCTGTTTAGTGGTCCTCTTAGTAAAATCACTCAGTCAAAACTTGTGCCACGTACCTATAGCAATCTGGGCTGAGAAAAAGTGTTATCAGCACACTGGAGCACATGTAAGCAAAACTAGAAGTGAAAGCTTACTTGTTGACTTGTGTAACTCTTAAAACATAAGCAAAAACTATGTATGCTTGCTAGCCTTGAGTTGGAAGAGCTTAGCAGACTTTTCTGACCTAGAGTGTGCCTGAGAACTAGAAGACAGAAAGCTAAATAATAAAATGGATGGTGATATTTCCTTGCTGCAAAAGCTAGTTAAATATGCTGAAAGTATTTTTTGTTTGGTAGTGGAATTACTTTACTTTTGTAACAATAAAAGTTTCAGCAAGAGCTATAATGGTAAATTGACATTAGCTAATAAAAAGCTCAGCTATCCAATAAGTAATCTGAAATGAGTTCTGTTCAGTTGCTTGGACAGGTTTTTGTACACAACCTCACTTTTTTTCAGGCCTGAAGCATGCCTGTTTACCTCTGATACCTCTGTCCCGCTTCTCTTTAGTTGTCTCTTATTTGACATGAAGACTTAATTAAACAATCCTTTTAATAATACAAAGATGCAGCCATGTTTTGTTTTAATATTTGAATTCCAAAAGCAGTAGAACAGCATGTAAGTTTTGCTGTTCTGTCCTAGCGTCCTGTAAGTTTGATTTTTGTTTCCTATGTATCAAGAGAAAATATGTAGCCCTTAGAATTAATTCAGTTCCGTAACAATGTGGGGTTAATGTTATTTCCTGTTCTGAAATGATTCACTTTTAATGGTTTGTTCAATTTCTGTAAAAAAGCTGAGAAGACCACCATGTCAGAGGATGATGTTCTGTCTGATGAGGTCATAATAGTTTACGAGTTAACACCTACCCCTGAACAGAGAGCTCTTGCTGACTTCCTCAAGCTCCCTTCAACATTCTTCTGTTACAAGAATAAGCCTGGATATGTGAGTGATGAGGATGATGGTAAGGAATGCCAAAGTTTGTATTTGTACTGCCCTTTTGTGGGGAAAGGGTGTAATACACTGCACTGATGCAGCTGCAGTTTGAGCACTGTGTGCAGTTTTGGATTCTTGTGTGTAAGAAGAACATCAGACTGCTGGAGGGTGACCAAGAGTGGTGAATGGCCTTGAGTGCCAGACTCGGGAGTATTGGCTGAGGTCACTTGGTTTGTTCAGCTGGGAGAGTACAAGGCTGAGGCGTGACCTCGTCACAGTCCGCAACTTCCTCAAGGGCATCAGCAGAGGAGGCAGTGCTGATCTCCTCTCTCTGCTGTTCTACTGTAGGACACAAGGAAATGGAATGAAGCTGTCAGGGGAAGTTCAGATTAGGAAAAGGTTCTTCACTGCGAGGGTTCACATTAGAACAGGCTCCCCAGGACAGTAGTTGGAGCAACAAGCCCGTCAGAGGTCAAGCAACATCTGGGTGATGCACTCAGTCATACGGCTTGGTTTTAGGTACTCCTGCAAGGAGCAGGGAGCTGCAGTTGGTGATGCTTATGGGTCCCTTCCAACTTGAGATACTCAGTTAGCACTCAAATATTTTTGTTTGGGCCAATGGGAAGTAATGCTGTCAATGTTCTTATGGCCAAAGACTTACGCTCAAGTCTGCAAAACAGAATAGTACAGTGGAGGCCCAGGGGTGACTAAGGATATTTGTCTGGTGTATTATGGGTGTTGACATCATTACCAAGGCAGGTGGTTAGGCAAGACTAAATAATCCGGTACTTGAGCAAGTGACTTGCTTTAAGTATTTTGTTACAAATACAAGGCAGTCTTTATTAAAAACAATCTTAGGTTCCCTGAATGCTATACTAATGAGTTTTTTTTCTTTTAAAGCAAATTGCTAGTACTATAACTAAACTTATTTTATGTCAAACCTTATTGCATGCAATTAAAATTGGTTGATTGATTTATTCAGCAGCAAATACTTTAAATGGAAGTTCTGAAACATTGTATTCAACAGAAAATGGGAGAAGACAAGCCCCCTCCCACAAATACCTGAGCTTGCAAGTTTTTATGTAAAAAAATCTTCAGTCTTCTTTCCCAAATCTGTTTAGTGGTCCTCTTAGTAAAATCACTCAGTCAAAACTTGTGCCACGTACCTATAGCAATCTGGGCTGAGAAAAAGTGTTATCAGCACACTGGAGCACATGTAAGCAAAACTAGAAGTGAAAGCTTACTTGTTGACTTGTGTAACTCTTAAAACATAAGCAAAAACTATGTATGCTTGCTAGCCTTGAGTTGGAAGAGCTTAGCAGACTTTTCTGACCTAGAGTGTGCCTGAGAACTTACTCTTGTTTCCTGTACTTAAGATGAAGACTATGAAACAGCCGTTAAGAAACTTAATGGAAGACTCTATCCCAGTGATTCAGAAGAGAAGAAGAAAGGGCAAGGTTCTGTAAAAGGTATGTCTTAAGAAACTTTAATTATTGTGCTTCATGTGCTAAAACATAAACTCTGAATCTGAAGGTCACATGGGCAGAGCTTAATTTTGTTTCCTGGGACGGTTTTTAGAAGCACAGATGCTGGGTGCAGAAAAGCTGCGTCTCAAATAAGCTCAGTGTGTTAAACTGTTAGCAGTAAAGGGGTACCTGAAAGGGAAATGTACATTCCAGGTGATCTCTAAACAAGAGCATTGAAGTCTCTTCCTATCTTGAGCTCCCTCTGAATATGCAAAATTCAGCTTAGCATGATACTGCTCAAGAGAAAGTTGTCTATATGTTTGAATACTTGCTGCTTCTGCAGTTACTCAATTTAAGCTTGTGAGTTAGTGTTGGTCAACCTTAAAAAAAACCTATTTGGTCTCTGTACTAAAATTACAGGTGCAGATGACTTGCTTATGTGTGTATGACTGTGCCTCAGATTTCAGTGTTGCATAACTTGAAGTCTGGGTAGGTACTTCTAGAAGTAAAGTTTGGGGGTTTTTGAGGATATAGGCTAGAAGGATTGAGCTGTCTGAAATACGAGGAGATATTGAAGGAACTTAGTAGTAGTGGCAGCTCCATGATGAAACTCTTCATCATTGCATGGAAATTCCCTGATAGCAGTAAAAAAACCATGCATGTTGTATTTTCAATTCTAGTTACCCCAAGTTAGGACAGTTCACTTCCACTATTTAAAGAGTAATGCTGTCTGTGAAACTCTTGGAGTCTGTCTTCAAGTTGATCTATTATGAGGTTAATTTACAATGTAGGGGCCAAAAATTATTTCAGAATTTAGCTGCCTTCACAGTTATTTTCCATTAATTCTTTACAGTAGGCCTTGTAGGAAAAGGTGAATCCAACAATGAAATAGAATGTGCTGCTACTTGGGAAAAGAAACCAGCTCCTGAGGAGAAAGCTGAAACAAAAGCTTTGCAGGTTCCTTCTACATCTGTTTGTGGTGTCAGCACTGATATTGAAGGTGACAGTCTGGAAGACTTAAAGTCAGAAGCTAAAAATCAAGACATGAAAGTAAGATCTAAATCTTTACTGAACTTCTTGTTATTAAACTTGTACAATTACTTCATATATGTGTGAGACAGTACAGTTGTGGAACTAAAACATCCAGTGGGGAAAAATTATTTGAGTTTTTTTGTAGCTGTGCCTCAAGTCTCTGCCAACACTGGAACAGGAGATTTGATTTCAGGAAATAATAGTATTTTTTTGAAAACAGGCTACTTCGGTCTCTTGTCAAGTTAACATCTTTATGTGTTAACTGTAATGAAAAACTTCAGAAAGCTTACAACAACTTTTCTTGGTGTTCTTTATTTTTCTACAAGGACTGTTCTTAGTCTCCTAGAGAGGAGGTTTGGGTCCTAAGGTCTTGTAACTTATTTGTCTATTACATTACTTTTTTTATTAATTGCAGGAGAATGAATTTGCAAGCTCAAGTGACTTAGTTTGTACCAGTAAGGAAGAAATACCTGCTCCATCAAAAGATAAGGTGACAGTACTTGTCCAGTCAGATACTAGCAGTGAAGAACCACATTCCACCACAGAAACTGTGCAAGTATCACAGACTTCATCACGAGCTGAAGACAAACCTGTAGATTTGTCAACTAGAAAGAATGATTCAGATGGTTCAGAGTCAACACAAGGTAAGGTTGGGGTATACTCTGAGGTTTTTTTGTAGGAAACTATGCTTTTCTGTAGATCATTTTATCTATAGTTGCTGTCTTGGGGAGAAGTAGTACCAGTACTGAATTAGAAACATAGGTACCAGTCTGGTAAAAATGTGTATATATGAAATTTAAGTTCAAATTCATGACAAAACAATGCTAGAGTCTATTGTGTAATTTACGTATGAGGTACTTTCATTAGTTTACTGTTAAATACCATATGAATACTTACTCTGTGGATCTGTATAGAAGTAGTATGCTAAAACTCACACAGTCTTGGGGCCTTTTTTAAAACCATAATAGATGGTCATTATGACAAGTGTCATTCAAACTTTAAATTTTATTGGAAGGGAAAAAATGCAGTAGGCAGTTCTCCAGTTTATTCTTGTCACTACAGAAATGCATTTTCTTTAAGAAGGTAGAGAAAAATCTTTTACTTTCCTCTTTTTATTTGATAGAAAACAGAATCATCTCATTTGGTTTTGGCAATACTGCAGGCCTGTCATTTGCAGATCTGGCATCCAAAAGTTCTGAAGACTTTGCTTTTGGCTCAAAAGGTGAGTTCAACTAGTCTCTTGAGACAGACCTCAGCTGGACTTCTGCTTCATACGATATAACTTTTGTGCAAAAGTTGTATCGTATGATTACAAATTTCTGCTGATCAGTAGAAACAACCATTTTTTGTGAGGTTTTGTCAGGAAGGAAAAAAAACTACACAGAGTTTAAACTTTAACTCTCTTAATTGTAGATAAAAACTTCAAATGGGCAAATACAGGAGCAACTGTGTTTGGAGATACCACCCGTAAAGCAGATGAAGATGAAGGTGGTAGTGATGATGAGGTAGTACACAGTGATGATATCCATTTTGAGCCAATTGTGTCCTTACCAGAGGTAAGATGACTTCTGGAATATAAAACAATGTTAAGATAAGCATGTCTGCTAATACAGCAAATTTAAAATATGTTTTGCTTACCTAACTTGGCTGTCTGTGTTGTTGTGCCTTGTTCTGCATGTCTTACAATTGACTCTGTTGAAACATGTCTTGTTTTAAATCCTAGTACAGCATAGCCCTGGGGAAGTTGGCTCGTGCCTCAGTTGAAATCTTCAACACTGATTTCTTTATGACTTGACTGAGAATTGGTCAGGATGCAAATTTGTACACATAGTTTGTAAAACCTAAAGCATTTATATAGCACAGCTGAAAATTGGGAAGGGTAACTGGATAACTGCTAGTACCTGTGCAACTCAGCTATGGCTTTGTATCAGTGACTTGTAGATTCAGTTCTGTGACAGCCATGCCAGCTAAGAACTTTTACTCTAAGCTAGGCAAGAGATTTCTAGAATCACTAAAGAAAAAGATGTACAATTAACATCACCTGAAGACTAAGGGAACTAACTTTGTTAGTTTGAAAATAAATTATTTTTCCAGAAGTAGGAGAACCTTCAACTTTGAAGGTAGCCTTACAACTTACTGAGTGAGATGTCACACAGTTATTCATATCTTGATTTGGTTTTTTAGCCTAGTAATCATTTCAGACTCTTTTGATGATATAGTGCTATTTTCTGACCTTTCTAGAAGTAATAAAATTTAACTGTAGATTAGTAAAATTATTAAGCAAGGCAAATAGAGCACAAAGGGAACAGTATGTGGTGTCCTTTAATTTGAACACCTAGTCTGATCTATTTTGTAACATGCCTTCAACTTCCTTCTTCAAAATGTGTCCTATTAATGTGTGTCCTATTATGACTTCTGTGATGTTTTTCTTCCCTGCTTCCCTTTTTCAATTTCACAAAGTTTTTTGTCACATATTTCTCCAGCTCTCAAGTGTTCAATATCTTTGGAGAGGTGTTAACTAAAGGAGATCAGAGGCCAGTAAATGCATACATAAAGTGAGGTGGAGATACAGCTGTCAGGCCTCAGTTTTGTATACTTAGTGTTTTTTCTGTTCAAATGCAAGTATCATATTCTTTAACTAAGTGCTGAAGGTAACTCCTGGAATGATTACAATACTTCGTCTTCACTTCTGTATGCACGTCATTCAACAAACATGAAACTTGGGAAACTTGAGCACTTGATAAAGTCTTGGGGTTTTGTTAAAAGAAAAAAAAACCAACCCACTCAAAAAAGAAAATCCCACCAAAACCCAACCAACCAAACCACTCCCAAAGCAAAACTGACAAACACCCACCAGAGCTACATGTAGTATGGTGAAGGAGTATTGCTGTGCTGTAATTGATTTCCAATAGTGGGATTTGTTGGGCTTTTAAATTCTGAAAATGTTTTTCCTATTTTGGTGTGATGAATGGAGTGTTGGAGAAATGAACACACTGAATACTTTTCCACTGTAATATGTCAGAATCTTCATAAGTATGTGTAATGACTATTTAATATCTCTCTAGGAAATTACAGATGTCTACTGTGCTGGTTTTTTTAGGTGGAAGTAAAATCTGGAGAAGAAGATGAAGAAATTCTCTTCAAGGAGAGGGCAAAACTTTACAGATGGGACAGGGATGTTACTCAGTGGAAGGAACGTGGTGTTGGAGAGATCAAGATCCTCTTCCATACACAGAAGAAATACTATAGAGTCCTAATGAGAAGAGACCAAGTTCTTAAAGTCTGTGCAAACCATGTTATCACCAAAGAAATGAACTTAGTGCCCTCTGATACATCAAACAATGCTTTCATTTGGACAGCCACAGATTATGCTGGTGAGTTTTTGCAGGTGGTCTTTGTTTTTTCTATGTAGTCTGTAGTTTCTGTGGTTCTGATTTTTCCTGGAGATTATTACAAGATGAAGCTAAACAAACCTTCTTCTTGGATTTATTTTCAGATGGTGAAGTAAAAGTAGAGCAATTTGCAGTCAGATTTAAAAGCCAAGAAATGGCCAACTCTTTCAAGAGGATGTTTGAACAATGCCAGCTTAGCTTGTCAGAACTGCAGAAGGGGCACTTGTCTCTGGCAGCAGGATTGTCAAAGGACACCAACCCTGTTGTGTATTTTGAAGTTTCTGCTGATGATGAACCTTTAGGACATATAACCATGGAGCTGTTTGCAAATATTGTCCCTCGAACTGCTGAAAATTTCAGAGCTCTGTGCACAGGAGAGAAAGGATTTGGATTCAAGAACTCTCGCTTTCACAGAATAGTCACAGACTTCGTATGTCAGGTAAGCATAAAAGGAAGACGCTTCACTGAGATGAGATGCATCTTGACTAACAGTGGCCCTTCAAAAAAGGACTTACACAGAATAGCACATTCTTGTTGGCAGCATGGATCCGCTGTGCAGGATAGTCTCATCTGTTGTTTCTCTACAAGATGAGAAATGGTGCAAGCAGCACGTGCTACCCTAAGATGGATGCTTTTCACCTGTGTTTGCCAGTGGCTTTATGCTTCAGTGTTTCCTAGTGCTATTTTACGTCAGTGTGGAAGAAAAAATGGAGGGAGAGTGGAGTCCTCTTACAATAGACTAGGGGCCTGTTGCTGAACAGGAACACCAAGGAAGGTAGGCTTTCCCAAAACTACCATTCATTCTTCTCTCTCTCCAGAGAAGAACTTCTGTATGCTCACCTATTAAGAACACTTACTTTCCAGACTTCTCTTAGACTTGAAAGTACACTTTTTATTTCAGATAATGTGCACTTTAAAAGTGATATTCCAGGTAGCGTAGACGTTAGGTTTCAATCTAAAACAAGGCTTCTAGATCCCAACTACCACGCAGTGGCCTGTTGCCTAAAACATCAAGTTTTGTGCTGAGAGTATCAACCTGCAGTACCTCTGTAACCCTAGGTTAGACAGCGTTGGTTTTAAACCTCTGTGTGCATTTGGTAGCACTGGCAAGTTCTTCATAAGTGCTGAAGGCTTAGGAGATAGATCATATCTCAGATAGACCTTTCCTTTCTTAAAATTCTCACCAATAGTTCATTGAGTTTTAGTAACTTGTATCAGGCAAAATGAACCAACTTCAGTACATGCTGTGCTAATGATCTGCATGTCACTACATCCCTGAAGATGAGGGATGTAGATGACCTTCTATATGCCCAGATGTATACAGTAATATAGGAAAATAATATACAAAAGTAATAGGAAGGACATCAGCCCATTGGAGCAAGTCCAGAGGAGGGTCAAGACTTTTAAGAAGGTTGGAGCACTGGTCCTTGTGAGGAGAGACTAAGATAATTGAGTTTGTTCAGCCTGGAAAAGAGAAAGCTTAGAGGTGATAGATACAATGGTGTCATTCCAGATCCTGAAGGGATCCTGCAAGAAAGATGGCGAGAAGCCTTTTACAAGAGCATGTAGTGACAGGACAGAGGGGGAATGGCTTCTAAGTAAAAGAGAGTAGGTTTAGACTAGATGTTAGGAGAAAGTTGTTTGCTGTGAGGGTGGTAAAACACTGGAACAAATTGCCCAGAGAAGCTGTAGATGCCCTATCCCTGTCAGTGTTCTAGGCCAGGCTGGATGGAGCTCTGAGCAACCTGATCCTAGTTCTAGGTGTCCCTGCCCATGGCAGGGGAGTTGGAACTAGATGATCTTTAAGGTCATCCTTTCCAATGTAAACCATTCTGTGATAGTATATGAATGACTTGTCACCAGAATAAAATATTAGCATGTCTTTTGATTAGCTGTCTCTGTATGTCTGAAGTATGCACTTTATGGCTCATTTGTTAACTTTCTGATAAACTTTAGGGTGTAAGCTTATTTCAGGGTATTCTGCATTCTATAAGGAGCAGACTTTCTTTAAAGCAGTTAACTGCACCATGTGTGCTTCGACAAAGTTTGTCACATTTAAATGAGTATATTTTAAGTTTGCTCTGCTTTGCCTGAACTTTCTTCAGGTACAGTGAGAAGCTCTTCAATGAGAACTAAGGCTGTCTTTCAGATACAATTTACACTGTCACCTTTATGTGTATACTCAAATTATCAGGAACCAGAAATTTGCTGCCTTCCAGAAGGATAAAAAACACACCATGCTGCTCAACCAGTAATGTGGCAAAAGCTGTATGGAATTACTGGTCACTGCTATGTTTACCTTTTTTAGGTGATTAATTCTGTGTCTGTGGGGACTAAGCAAGGACAGGCCTTCAATGAGATAATGCAGGTCCAGGCTGCTTCCAGGGCCAAGTGATGCAGAGAAAGACAGGCCTAGAGGAATGTCACCATGGGGAGCAGGAAGATAAAATGCTGTGTTCAGAATAAGGGATAAACCTTCTACTTACAGCTTCCCTTGCCATGAACAAACCTGCTGAAGCTGGGAAGCCCTACATCTAAGTAGATATTGATACTTGTGAAAATGAAAAAGGAGTTCTTCCAAAACTAAGTCTTTACTGTTGAAAGGAAATACAATTTTTGGGTTATGTTTTGGGACTTGTCAGTTAATGCTGTGCTTTTTTTTTTTATAGGGAGGAGATATAACTAACCATGATGGAACAGGTGGACGGTCAATTTATGGAACAGCGTTTGAAGATGAGAATTTTGAAGTGAAACACACTGGTCCTGGATTGTTGTCAATGGCAAATAAGGGCAGGGATACAAATAATTCTCAGTTCTTCATAACACTTAAAAAAGCAGAACACCTGGACTTCAAGCACGTGGTATTTGGGTTTGTGAAAGATGGAATGGATGTAGTGAAAAAGATCGAATCCTTTGGTTCTCCTAAAGGGCTAGTAAATGGAAGAATTGTCATTACAGACTGTGGGCAAATATAGAATTATTTCTTTGAGTATACAAATGTCCTAGCAGTATAAATCAGTACTTAGATGTTATTGACTAATTATTTCAACTTCTTAAAATGGACACTTCTGATGTATAAATGTAAAATTACAGGTTATAGTTGAATTTTTTATGTGTTCTAATTGATTTTTTTGCATGGTAAATAAAGTTCAGGCACTGGCATATTTCAGGTGTATTTGTGTTATCCTGACATATTTGTATCAAGTGTCAAATTTTAAAAATTAAATCCTAGTCTTGTTAAAATAAATGTCTTGTCTTCACTTTGGTTTGTTTAAAAGAAAGTAACTTGTATAACTTGGTTCTTGCTCTCATGAAGCTCTTTTGAATGTGCAGACTGTAGATGCAAGTTGCTGGACTGTACTCTGAAGGCCTTTGAAAGTTAATGGGTATTTCAGTGTACAGAAAGCAGGCTGAGTCAGGTGGATGCTGGTTTGTTCTGTCTGGAGTCTCTGAATATCACCTCAGTATTTGAAAGCGAGAGCACAGTTTTTAAATGGTTGATCAATGTTTTGCTAGAGCAGTATGCCAACTTTTTTTTTTTTTGTACTTAAACTTTTATTTCTAAAAATCTTGGCTTAATGAAAAAACATCTACTTAACATTGGGATTTTACCTGACATACTTTAAGTATTTTATTAGCTGTGGCCAACTTCTCTGACCTCGCTGCAGGCTCTAGCTTGTGTATGCCAGCATGCTTGTACTTTTTACAATTTTGCCTCCCAAGAGTGAGTATGCATGGGTGAATGCGGGGTTTATTTAAACTGATACTCTACAGCTCTGTGTTGGCACCATGCATTTAACTTAGCTTTATTTGGGGGTTTATTTATTTATTTTTAAAGGATGGCAGTAGTATGTCTTCAGGTATCCTCGGGGACCTTACCCCTCTCTACACCCACTCAAAGGAGCCTGGAGCTAGGGCTCGTTCGGCCTCTCAGCCACCCAGCGACAGGCCAAGAGGACGTAGACTTACGGTGTGCCAGGGGAGGTTTAGGTAGGAGGTATTTTTTCCCAGAAAGAGTGATTGGACATTGGCCGTGTTGGAATCACCGTCGTTGGAACTGTTGAAGGAGGTGGCACTGAGTGGTCCAGCTGCCAGGGCGGTGTTCGGTCGTGGGTTGGCCGCGATGCTCTCAGGCCGCGCTGTGCCGGGGGCGGAGAGGAGCGGTGAGCGGTGGTTGTTGTTGTG
>NW_008238464.1:5501237-5507001 GCF_000691975.1 Corvus brachyrhynchos
CCTCGCCGCGTTCCTGCAGTGTTTGAAGGAGACGCAGGGTGGGGGGTCTGTCCTCTCCCTCGGGGTTCATTGTGAGCGCCGCGCTGTTGCGTACCCGGGCAGTGCGAGACAAAAGTGGGGTTTAAACAGACTTGTGGAGGTTACGTGTTCTTGCTGCTCCTCCCTGTCCCCGTGCTCCGATTGCTGTAGAGTAGAAATGCTGAAGAGTCATCCTTCTCTGAGCGGGAGATTTCCCTAGATATTGCAATTCTAGATCCTGTGCGGTACCAAGACACAGTTTAGCATTTAGTTTTTGCCTAAGACCTGGTGCCTGCCAGTTGAGTGAGAAAATATGTGAATCCTCGTAGGAGTATACTAAGCTTGTATGAAGTATATATAATAGGATAACTCTTTTCTTTCTTATCTTTTTTTTGCCACAGTAATTGACAGCCTTACTTAGGCGTGTTTGTGATTTTTTTTTTTTTTTTGGTAAAGCTTAGTGATTAGCTCTTGTCAGAGAGCAGGAAATTGTTCTGTATCTTGTCAATCAGAAATCAAACCCATGGCCTATTAGAGACTGCTGCAATGACCAGACAGTTAATTATGATGGGTATCATTCCCTTGCCAAGGTATAGTAATGTTGTTTTACACCAGAGAAGGTCAGGTTCTTTCCACTCATATGAATGAAGGAACTGTATTGTGGTTCCTCTCTTTCTATTACTTGTGCTGACAAGTATTTATGGGTCTACACAGTGGATTGGAAAACTGATCTGCCTAAAAATCCAGCAGCAAAGACCCCTCCCCCTCATGCTGGTGTTTCAAAAGCCTTTGATACTTAGTAGAAGGAGTATTTCCTGGCCAGGCACCTTTATTTTGCCTGAAATGTTTTTCTTTCACTGAAGCAAATTTTTGCAGTTGTTTCCATGCATCCGTACTTCCTGGGTCAAATGCTTCCAGTGTGTCCAGGGGATAACAGACCTTAAGTGTTCAAAATCATGCTGCGAGGGAAGTCATACGGTGGAAAAATACCCATGAACAACCAGAGATTGAGAGAGATTGAAAGTGGGTTTGAGTTAGATGCTTTGAGTTGGGTTGGGTTACTGAGTTGGTCCTGAGAGTCATCAAATGAATACAAAACCCAGCCTTTTTTCTCTTAGGAAAAGTGCCTTGCCATTTTAGGATCAGGAACTGTCCCAAATGTTGAGGGAAGTCATATAGTGGAAAAATACCCATGAACAACCAGAGATTGAGAGAGATTGAAAGTGGGTTTGAGTTAGATGCTTTGAGTTGGGTTGGGTTACTGAGTTGGTCCTGAGAGTCATCAAATGAATACAAAACCCAGCCTTTTTTCTCTTAGGAAAAGTGCCTTGCCATTTTAGGATCAGGAACTGTCCCAAATGTGATGTGAAGATTTGAGTTTTTTACCAGCTAAAATTAGGCTGTATGTGCCTTTAGTTCCTGCAGAAGGATTTGCAACTTGGATAGCATTTGATGGAGTTCTAGATTCTATGGGTAATTTTTCTCAGGGGATATTCTGCTTTGAATTACAGAACTGTTCTTTAAGGAAAAGTAATTTTTAAAACTTACTTTTAAAAGACTGTCACTGAGATTTTAATGCTTGCAAGGAAGAAAATGTTACACGTGTTTGTGTGCTTTGTCATTTCATTAAAAAATGGTCATTCAAGTGCAGGAAAATACAGCAGTTTATCACTGGATTTAGAGCATAGCAGAGAGATGCAGTGAAACAAGTAAGATCATGAGAGCTGCCTTGAATCTGATATTTTGTAATGTACATTTAATTGATTTTGTTTGTAGCCTAAAATTTCTGTCATTCACTTTTTTAGTATGTATTCATAAATTAGTAAGAAAAAGTAGAGCAGGAAACTTTGGCATAAAAAGCCTAGATACGAAGTTAGATGGCACTGTTTCCATGATTACCTAATTCTACTTTCATGCCTTTATTTTATGTTACTGTCTGCATAGTGCTTTATAGTTTCTCAAATATTCTAACATGTAACACTATGAGTATTTCCTAATTAGACTGTAGGGAATAGATTTGCCTCTTTATATTAATAGGAGGATCATTTACATTTATGTATTAAAAAAAAACACTTCCCTTTTCAAAGCCAGCCATTCGTAGTAAGAATTCTGTCACAAGGTTGTAACTGTTAAACTAGTAAGTTGTAACACGCTTTTTCCCTGAAAAGTCTGAGTAGAGTGCTGTGGTTTTGTGCTTTCTTGTAGGATTGCCTCTCAGGAGCATTGCATACCAAATATAAAAGCAGAAGCTCCCTTGTTTACAAAGGTAATAGCAAGCAATGGTGCTTTAATATCTTTTGCAGCAGAAATATATACTAAAGCTGTATTGTTCCTAAATTTTTTTAAAGTGGTTTTGTACTTTGTCATTTGAAATAGGTAGGTAATCTTGATCAGGGGGGTGTGATACCTGGGAGCCAGCCTGGGAATGTTAACAAGTAAAGAGCACAAAGGATGTTTTGGAGCAATGGTTCACAGCCTGTTTGTGTTTAAGTCCTGCTTGAATTAGTTGGTAGCAGTCCACCTCATGATGCATGTATTTGGCTGTAATTTAAAGATAAATAAATGTTTAATATTTAGAATGTATTTGGCCTCTTTCTGAAACTGGTGCATGGGGACAGCAGGCTAAAACAATGTATTTATCAGACTTCAGTTACAGAAAAATTTCTATGTGCAGACAAGCCCTAAAATTTCAGAAAGACAAATCTGGTGTGAAATCTAAATAATTATTACTGTGGTTTAAGTTTTTATAATTAATTTTATAATTCATCAGGCTGCATCAGTGGTGGTTTTGGTTCTTAAACCTACATGACTACATGGAAAGCACTTCTGCTAAGTCCCTGTTGATGTCTTAATGTCAACTTCTCAAATGCAAAATAAAATTTTTGCAACTTTATGTATTTCAGGTGACACTGACAGCTCACTGAAAAATGCAGCTATTTCTTTATCAAATTGTTCTTTAGAGTCAGAATTTACTGAAACTGGAAGAGAGAACTGCATCAGATCTAGTGATTTCCAAAAAAGCTTGAAAGACAGGGATTGGTAGGTATTTTTAGTTCTCCTTTATTATTTATTTTCTCTCATAATCCAGATTAACCATGAGTAAACAATGTATTTGGACTGTGCAAAACTTGTTTTAAGTTTCTTGTTTTCTTGTTAAGTAAAGAATTGTTTGTGGCCAATTTATGAGATAATGAAGATGCTGATTTTTATGAGGAATATTGTTTCACTTTCTACTTCTAATCTATGTATGTTGGAATTGCTAAGGGGATACAAGAATGACATAAACTGAACTAGGTGATAAAAAAATGAACTAGGAGAAAAGTAAATAGCCCAGACTGATAAACAGATTTACGTTTATTTAGAGATAATTCAATTCTAACAGCCAAGAAATCTCTTTTAAGGGCTATTTTACACCAAACAGGAAAAATATAATTTAAAAAGGGGGGGTTGTATTTCTTATTCTCCAGGGATTTGGTGGTTTGTGGTGAGAGAAGAGTGTTGGTTTTACCTGTTGCTTACATGTGCTTGCAGCATGAAAAGCCTGGTTATTGTAACAACTTTTAAGTCAGCAACATGTAATTGCTGTGGTTGAGGCTTGTGAGTAATAATGCCTTTCATTCAAATGATTTAACTCTGCTATTTGTTATCACTAAAATATCAAAGTCTTACATTATGCAATGTTTGCCTTTTTATGCAGACTTCTTTCAGTGCTCTGTTATATATCATGTTAGAAAGGAATTGAGTAATTTAAAGTTACTGCTCTTCTGTGCTTTTAGTTTTGATGATGAGCAAGATTCTTTTTGTGATTCAAGTGGTCTAGAAGTAGAAGAAAAAGGCATTATTTGCTCTGAAACTGATGCAATTCAAAATACAGCTATATACACAAAAACAGGTAATAAATATTTAATTTTATACATTCTTACAATTCTCTGTGAAATATAACATGTAACTTAAAAACTCCCTAGTAAATGTATTTCAATTCAGAAATACACTAATCATCTAAAATGTATTTTAATGTGGGGATTTAACTTTTCACATTAGTATGAGTACTTTCTTTAGAATTATTTTAGGACGTTCAGACATACTTGAAGCAATACTAATGTTATTTTCTCATGTGGTGTCCAGTAGTTTCATAAGTCTTGTTCTGTTTAATTGGGTGTCACCCTAAGGTCTAATCAGCAGCAAATCACTTGTCTGAAGCCCTTACAAAAATAATAGGAGATTTTGGTGACATGATTCAGTCTGTGCATATATTCCATACAGATACCTCTGGGATTTCTATATTGCAGTGGAGGTATAGTTTTACTTATAAGACTGTTGATTCTTGATCAGTTTGAATAAATCATGGAACAAGAACTTTGATCACATCTCTGTAATTCTTTAGATTACTTTCACATTTTGATACATCTTGCTGTATAACTCCGAATTCCTAGAACACATTTTCTCTGGTTTTGTACAACAATCATATCAATATTTAGCTAGGACTGATTTTTTAATGTAAAATGCATTTTTTTTCCATGTCCACAGGCCCCACTTTACCAACTCATTTGTCTGCAAATACTCAAGAAAACAGGGACCAAATTATTAGCAATGGTTTGTTAAAGAAAATTGTGCGTGGAACTGGTGCTCAGGCATGCAATAGGCAAGGTTTAATACCACCTTACATCAGTCAAATTTATGATGAATTATTTGTCATACATCAGAAGCTCCAGGTAGGAAATGCAATCACCTTAAAATTTTTGTTGAATAATGCTATGAAGATTCTCACTTTTGAGAAAGAAATCTGAAATTACTTATATAGTAAAACTTACTTATATATTAAAACTATTACATATTACTATTACTTTATGCTAATCACATTTACCTATATACTGAATCAGTCTTCATCTGCCTCTTCCCTAGAGTAATTCAGTGATTCAGTAATGATGCTTTGACTTGAGTTGTGGGTAGATGAGTAGGTGGGCAGATTCAGCTTGAGGGAGTTTGAACACAGTGTTTCTATATCCAAGACTTGTCTTGTGACACACTGGGCATAGAGGGAAGCACCCACAACCATTGCTTCTGCTGAGAATATCTGAAATTCTTCTCCTGACTCTAGGCATTCCAAAGCAGTTGCCATCATGGCCTCCTGCAAAAATCCCTCTATTCATCCCACCAATTCATCTCCAGGAGGTTTAGGCTACTAACAGAAGAGCCTCCTGTATGGTTTTACTCTATAATAGCTCCCTAAGCTTCTGCTGGATTCCCTGCTGTGGCTGTCTTTTGCAACATATGAGATAAAAATAATTTTTTATCTCTTTTTTCTTCCCTGCTTTTTCAGGGATGCTTCTCACTAGTTGAAGAAACAGTATTATTAATCTAGTGTTCAGCATAGACAGTCACATCAGACACTGTTCTGTCTTACAGTTAATACCATTATCCAGATCTTTTGGAAGCAAAAGCCAAAGTTTGATTTTCTAGAGCAACTGTGTGGAGTTGAGTTTTATATTTTGGGAGGCTGAGCCATTCCAATGCACATGGAAATCTTTTGGGTTAATGTGGGAGGAAACTGAGCAGAGGTGGCCATCAGGATACTTTGTATTAGTAAGGTCTTGTGTAACTATAATTTCACAAAGAGCTAAGTATATCTCTGGGACAAAATTTTAAATTCAGCATAATTTGGGAAAACTTCACATGGGTTTTTTAAGTAGTTTAACTTTTTTTCTTGATGCAGAGAAAAAGTTCAGCACAGCAGCAATATGCTCTG
>NW_008238464.1:5507027-5515650 GCF_000691975.1 Corvus brachyrhynchos
AGCAGGAATATGCTCTGCAACTGCAGAAACGAGAGCATTCTCTAACAGAACAAGAAGCATTGCTTTTTAAACATGAAGCAGCTTTGGCTAAAATAAGAGGTGTTGAGGAAGAAGTTCACACAAAATTTGGAGTTATAAAAGAGGTGGGATAATGTATTTAATGATAGATATTGCTCTATATGCCCTTTAACTTGTTTGTAGTTATCTTAAGCCATCACGTTTGCTGGAAATCCTGCTTATTTCTTTGAAGTGCTTGAAATCCCCGAAGGAAAGATTTAAATAAAAAGTACTGAACAATGTTGCTAGAGTTTTTGTATGACTTCTGTTTCAAAATGGTGCATTTAATTGTCTGATGTGTAGTACATTTTACAGTTACAAGTTAGAAAAATGAGGTAACTTGTTTGTAAAATAGTGAAAGCTATGTGACCAGTATTAGAGAAAAAAATGTGGTCTATCTGTAATTGTGTGTAAGTTAATGAGTATCTTTGCATTAGCTGTAGTTGCAGTGGATTTCCTTGGGAATGCTTTAAGACACATTGAGATCTTATGACATAACACCTATTGCAGAGCGTACTAGCAACCAAAGACTCAAGAAATTGAGGAAAACCAACCTAACTTTGGGGGCGTAGGAAGAAAGAGTAGGTGCATGAGTAAACAAGAGTGAATTCATGGAAGGGGAGAAATGGAAGCTGAAATATTTTCAGTAAAATAAAACTTTTCTGTTTTATCAAATCTGAGGTACTTACATCTAAGGTCTAGAGAAGATTAAATATAAAACAAATTTCAGGGGTAAGAGACGAATGGCAATGAATATGCAGGTTGTATTTAACAATTCATATGTTTGTGTTGTAAACCTGAGCCCCAGTCTCTACAAGGCATAGGATTAGTTTCTCACTCTGTGTGATTCAGAGTAAGCAAAGCCCAAAACATGAGTTGAAACCTCAAAACACAGTCACAGTTTTTGTAAATATTTGGAAGAGTGAGCTGTAAGTAAGAACTTTGTCATTGATTTTAGTTCACAAACGCATCCCCCATCTGAATTGTTTGAGAAATATACATATATATAGTTGGGCTGGGTAGAGTAGGGCAGCAATAGGAGCTGTAGGCTGTGCATGTTGCTCTCAGTTTCTGTGCAGATCTGTCTTGATAGGCAGTACGGATCTTGTTTTTCTCGCTGTTGACTGAACGTGCGAATTTGGACATGAAGAACATGAATTTGAAAGTTTGTCTGATTCTTTTAACACGTAAGTGGAACTTACTGTTTCTAGAATAGTCTCTCTTAAATCATGTTTTTAAATTTGGTATTTCTATAGCAACATGAGGCAGAAGTTAAGCAGCTGACAGAAGCCTTGAGAGAAATAACTAAAGAAAATAGGAGGCTGAAGTCATCATTTGACAGCTTGAAGGAAGTGAATGACTCTTTAAGAAAACAGGTAAAATTAATTATTTCCTGTTATAAATAATTCTACAAGTTACAGTCAGCAATTTTAAATATTTGAGCAGCTTTTGTTTGCAAAACTGCTGACCTTTTGTTTCTCTAAGACAAGAATTGTATGAATGACTGAAAGTACTTTTCTTACCTGCTTCTAGTACTTGAAATTTAGCCTTTCTGACTTGTTACAGTATAAAAAAGAAGTAGGATTTATTCCACTGCCTCAGTAGCAACAGCTAATTGTTAGGAAGGGAAAATCCATTGAGAATTGATGGAGAGAAAGTGTTTTATGACATAATCGAATCCACCCTGTGCAGATTTGCTATGCCAAATTGCTGTGCGGATTCTATTAAATAAAAAGTAGAATCTTTATTTCTATCTTCATTTTGATCAGTATTTTCAGTTGTTTTTGCAAATGTTAATGAAGGCAGTATTTTCTCAATTCTCAAACTAGAACGGTGTTTCATAGTAATGCATAGAGTAGGAATTTGTCTCACTTGACTGTTAAATCTGACCTAAAATGGTGATACACAAATTGTTATCTAAATTATTCTAGTATTGTTTATTCATTGAACTAATAAAGTTCTGATAATCTGAGTACAATAAAAATCTACAGCAGAACCTTATTCTTTCCCTTGCAGAAAGTCAGACCTAACTCTTAGAATGTTGACGGTTCTGATGCAACCCATCTGTCTTGTTATTTCCTCTCACTATAAAATCATTTCATTTCTGTGCAAGCTGAGGGCTTCTGTGATGATCATGCTGCTTATTGCTGTATGGATAGAGCATTTTTTTTATTTAAATGGAGATTACAGTTTTCCTGATCTTTTCTCACCGAGCAAACTGGTTTTTTAGCATGGTCAGTAACCATCTTCCCCATTAACAAGACCATTATAATATTCTTGAATTTGTGCTCATTTTTATGTCACTTCATCTTGAAAAGTAATGAAATGTGAAATGCCTATATATCTAGAGTGTCATTGTAGTGCTTATTCTTCCCCTGCACTCTGAAAGGTTGCTGTCTTATTGATCCTGGAACAGGTTGCCCACAGAGGTGATAAGAGTCTCACACCTTGGAACTGTTCAAAAGCTGTCTGGACATAGCAGCCAGTTCCTTGTGGCCCAACTTGAGCTCTGGGGGGTTGGACGAGATGTCTTCCAGAGGTGCTCTCGAGTCTCAACCAGTCTATGATCCTGTCATTTGTTGAGGGAGGTGGATGATGATTTTGTTTCTATCACTTTACATGCTAATAAGAAAAAACTTGAACTTAAATAACTTAGCTGCTCAACAACATCAAGTTACTTCAGTGTGATATTTAAGTAATGAAGTGAGTTTTGAATTTACAGATAGTTTAATATTTTCTGATTCTTTCAGTTGAGTGATGTAACTGATTTGAACAAGAAGTTGGAAGGTCAAGCACGAAAAGTACAAGCTCGTTTAGAGAACCTACAAGTAAGGTTTGTTCTTACATGTGCCTTCTTTTATAGGTAACCAGTGAAATATAATTCATTGTTACATTTTGTTGTAGAGGAAGCATGAATTTTCAATGGTACGGAAATCTAATGATTTATGTCAAGTGATGAAACAAAGCAAACCTGTGAAACAGGAAAAAGTGATGGCAACATCAAAAACGGCTACGGTAAGAATTAAGCAGAAGTCTTGAATCTTTTCATTCAAAAGCCATTAGGCAGTGTAATGTTCTCTGTGCATCTACTAAAAATTGCGAAATGTAGCTTCCAATTGTATTTTGAGTTACGCTAAGAAAAGAAACAGATTATACTGGGGGAAAACCCACACTTGACAAAGAATTAAGTTTGCTGCTAAAAATATGTCTTGGATTTCATATTGCTTATGTGTATGTACATGTGTATATTTTTCTTTATATGGCAATTTTCCCTCCTCCTATCATGTCATCTTTCATCTGCCAATTATAATTATAACCTGCATCCACTGTCACAGGTTTCTTTTGCTGTGTCAGAACAATTACTTAGACTTATTCTGGTTACTGCTACAGTGCAGCACTGTCCTTATGAATAACACCAGGTAAAAAGTAGTCTTTCAGAAGTATCCAATAAAGAACCTTAATCTTCTAAACCAAAAGTGATATACTATTATTATTTTTTTGAGAAATAATCATTAGTGAAGGGCAGAGATTAAATGCAGTGTTCATTCATAGTTCCTAAACAATCAACTTTTTTCCTTAAAAAATCTTACATCACTTAATGAAATTCTTTCTGTCTCCATGTTGTTCCATTTATGGTATTACTCTGCCAACATCTCCCAGCTGGTTACACTTTTTTTTTCCAGCTAGAGGTAAACCGTGAAATGAGAAAGATATTCACACCACCCTATCTAATTGATCTACAATGGATGCCTTAAAACTGTGCTGTCTATATATAGCCAAAAAATTCTCTTTATATAGGTTTTAGCATACTTTGGTTGCACATGAAATACAAATAGTATCAGTAGTTACAGTTCTGAGTGAAGAAGGAAAGAGTTATCTGAAGGTAAATAGAAGAAAACTTCTGAGGTCTTTAGGAAATTGTTTGTGCAGCCTGTCTTCAGGTATCTCTGGATTTCTTTTGTAGAGTATTTCACTGCAGTGTAGTAGAGCCAAGATGACAGTTTCATGAAGTCTTTGTTCTTTTTTATTAAACAATACTAGCTACCCAGTTAAATTTAACAATAGTGGATTTCATGAAATGAAATAAAGTAGGTCTAGTGCATTGAAATATGAACTTCCCCATGTGGAGGACATTAAAGACTTGCTCTCTCCTGTAATTCATTTGTCAGGAATTATAAAATGTAGTGATTCTGTATGTGAAATCTTTTTCCAAGCTGTTTTATTACCGTTTGTCCAAGTACAAAATAAATTACGGGTATATGTTTTTCACACCCAGAAACCATCACAAAAGGTGTCTGTTTTGCACTGGGGAGTGAGGTGTGAGAGAGAAGGAATGCTTCAGGGTTCCTTCTGGGTCTTTGTAAGAAAGGCCTGACAACAAATGGCTCAATTAAATGGCTATTTTAGTAAGACAGAGTAAGAGGAGGAGTATAGAGAGTGAGTAAATCTTGTGTTCCTTTAGATGCTGGGAACCTTGTGTTTGCACGGCATCAGATGGAGCCCTGGTGGACTTTTCCCATGGCATGCTGAGCAGAGCCTGTCCGTTGAGGGAAGCCCCTGCTTTTTGGCCACTCAAGCTATGATATAATTTTCTTGCAAGAAAACAACTCTATTCATGAAGGACGTTCATGGGAGAAGACCTTGTTTCCCTTTTAGACAAGGCCAAGGCCAGGCGGCATCAGCAGTGCCAAGTGGGAGCTGCCCGAGTTTATCCTGCAGCCAAGCACAGGATAAACTGTGCCATTGACTGATCAGTGCAACACTGCCCAGACTGCACCTACTCAAGTAAACTGTGCTGTGGATCTCTGACTCCTTGATGTACGGTGCTCTCCCAGTCAGGACTGCCACCTTCCAACCTTTGATCCACACAGAGGTTACCTTTCCCAGAGATATTGTGAGTTACAGTTACATTAGTACTATACAGGCTTCTCAAACCCTAGGTACAAGGCCCAGCAGAGCACACATGGCCTGTTCAAGATCACGGTCTCCTTGAATACATTTTCCACAGGCTCACACCACAGTAACTCACCTCTCAGATTTTATCGGGCGTAAAATTTTCATTCCTTCTATTATGCACAATATTTCATAGCTAATGTACTCTCATGTATTTCAGTCTGTTACTATTTTAGCTTAGAAAAAGCATTAAATTGAAAGCTGAAATATCTGATATTGTGGATATATTACAGCTACCATTGAATTCACAAGTTTATGAGCTCTTAACTTGTCTTATGGATTGGATCTCAGACCAGCATCTTAGCAAAATAGAAACACAAGAAGAGAGAGAGGACAGTCATAAACCTATGGTTACTTGGAGCTCAAAAAAACCCTATACTCAGGAAAAGTGTATAAAGGTAAAGGGGTTTGGGTTGCTTGCTTGTGTTAATATGTTTTCAGATTTCTGGGTGGTTTAAATGATTCTGAGAGTATAACAGGTCAACATGTAATTAAAATAATTGTTAGTAAGTCAATATTCATTCCAAATGTGAGATACAATAGATAATTTGTCATTTGTAAAGCATACAGATAATTTTTAATAAAAAGTGTGGTGTCCTGTCTCAACATGAGAGTTTCAGCATTTTATTTCGAGTCACTTCTGTGAGGTGATAGTTTGCCTTGTGTTTTATGTGTGATACTTGGTTTTAAGTTGTTGTTTTAAGGAGATGAACAGGTCCAATTTAAAATGTTTTTATGCCTGTTTAGATATTAAAATTTCAATTTATCACCAATAAAATGTGATGCTATGCTGTACTTTCAACACCTCTATTGTTTTCTTTCTTGTGATACCAAGATGTAGAAATCAGCGAGGTGTTCAGAAAATTCACTTTGTTGTATTTCTTCATTATATAAAAGATTAGTAGCCACTGTGATTGGATTTACTGAGATTGAGCTCAAATGTATCTCCACTCTGGACGTAAACCTGTACAATTTAAAACCTGTGTATGCATATAATTCTGTTACCTGTACTGCATCTGCTCAGAGAGTATTTGCATATGTTATCTGATAAACTCTAAGAGAAAGGTTTGTTTGTTTTTCAGTTACAGTTAGTATATAGAATAGTTCATATACTGCATGTAATTCTATTTTTGTGTATTTTTGCAGCTGTTGCCTATAGCTGCTGAGCAACTCCAGTGGATGCCATATGTGAATCCTAAACTGCACATGCCTGTGATTAAATTTATTTACTGGTCTATAAGACAGTTACACACTGATATACAGGTAAAACAAGTAGTCTTCATGCAGCATTTTTTTTAAGAACAATTCACAGAAGATATTAATGGATTTTGCATTTTAAATACATATGAAAAATGTATGTTTTCAGGTAGCATATAGAAAAGAAACTGCTGTCTTTGTAAAGCATAGATTCATAGTCTTTACCAGAGATGGCAAATGAAAAACAAATTCTTCTCCAAGTTAAATTTAAATTTTGCGTTGTGTATCTAAATGTAGTTTACCTCCATATCTGATCTCTGTTATGATGTCTAAGCACGTAAGAAACTGTATTTTTGCATATGTGTTTGCAAAACTTGCACTAGAAAAGGCAGTTATTTTATTGTGTACTTTATGAGTGAGATTTGTTGAAATTGATGGAAGTGAGTGGCAAAACAGTGAAGAAGTTTGATTTTTCTGTTCACTGCTTGGTGTCTAACCATGAGACATTCCTTGCTCTTTTTGACTAGACTGCCATAAGAAAATATTTAGCAGTATAATAAAGAAAAATACAGTAGTCATGCTGTAAAGACTCAGCATTGTGCTGTCAATGTTCATTTGCTAAATCAAAAGCTAGAAACTTTGTAATGTCCTGAGTTTAAATTCAATGCAATTGTAAGATGTTGAGTTTAGTTCTATTAAGTAACTTTATTTTAGACAAGCATTATGTGGAGTTCGATTCTGTGGTGATATTTCTGTATAGCTCATGATGAAATGTCTAGTCGATGTTACCTGTACAGTGTTCTTAAGCTTCGTATTTAGACCTTGATTCTGTAAATGCTTTTAAAGGATATAACTTCAGTCAAGCTTACAAAATTGAGTTGACTGAAACTGAGCTTTTTCTGGAACCAGAACTTAAATAATGCCAGCATATGCAGGACTCTCACTGGTTAGTCTCTTGCTGAAGTGTGAAGGCACTGTGATAATGTTGTTCAACTGCTTTTGGAACACAAATCAGTATCTCTTACACTGATCATATTCCAATACATGATCACACCATTCGCTGCTTAATATTTAATTGCATGGAGAACATATGGATGTTATGTTTTAATGTTTACACTAACTATATGCACTTTTGAAGCAGCATGCAACAATGAGATCAACCATGAGGAGACTTGGAGAAGACATTTTCAAAGGCATAGTGAGTAAGGGAAACCCAGACAGTTCTTCTGAACAGTCTACAGAGAGTAAATCAAAGTCAGCAGCTTTCTTTAAGAGTTCCTGTATGCCTCTGAGGTTTCTGTCAACTTTGATTGTGCTTAAAACAGTGACACAAGGTAAGTCAACATTTTTTATATTAGTTTCTCTATTTCAGTCATGTGCCTGGACTAAAAACAATCTAATGATACTGTAGAGTCTATTATGCTTTATTAGTGAAAAGTGGTTTTACTTGGGTATTGGGAAGCAAAATATACAAGTATGAATCTTGCCATTATTCATTTTACGTTGCAATTTATTTCTTTTAATGTGATGACTTGTCAGACAAGTCAGCATTTCTGAAGAGGGGGGAGAAGATAAAGGTTTCAAAGTAGACACTGTGAGATTGCACGAATCAGATTGTGTCTGGACAGTGTGAGAAAAAGTGTGGAAAATATAACTCAAAGGGTAAAATAACTCTTCTCTCAGATGATTTGTTAACTGCTACCTTCAGTTTTGAAGTCTTATCTTTCTTCAAGGGAAACAGGGAATCAGATGTTGCAGATCCTTTATATGGAAGTCAGGCAGAAAAGTAATTCTATACCATTAAGAACAGGTGTAAAATGTGATTGTTCCTTACCTGCAGCAACATAGCAGTGCTGTGGTTCTGCATAACTGGGATTTTCTGCAAGAATAAGTTTTACAAGGGTAGCGTAAGAACAAACATCTCTATAACCCTTTTCCAGCTCTTTGTGGTACTAACCACTTCTTTTTCCCTTTTCAAAGACATTTTAAAAGCACAGATCATTTTCATAGCAAGTAATTTTTTAGTGGGGTTACAACCAAGCAATCTAACCTAACCTCAGAGATGGTCCTGCTTTCGACAGGAAGGTTGGACTAAATTCCAACCTAAATTATTCCATTATTCTATTTTTGCTACCATTTTTTCTCAGAATGGTTTGTATTTTAAAATATCTTTACAAGTAACATGTTTCTTTTGTCAATAACACAAAGAGATTGATACAGGTTACAGAGATATTAATTTTCTAGGTACTCCTGAAAAACCATGCCAAAACGTCAAAATCAGATGCCTGCTTTGGCATCTGATTTTTTTAGTCTCTTGCATGAAATATGTTAAATTTTGGGGTTTTTCGTAGCAGCAGAGATCCATGTCACAAAATTGCTACAATCTGTGGCACGCTGATTGACATGAAACAGGAAT
>NW_008238464.1:5515692-5536902 GCF_000691975.1 Corvus brachyrhynchos
CCAAAGATTTTAAATGCATAAATAATGAATAGAGTTCTTTTTCACAGAAGCTGTGCTTCTGGATTAGATGTTTAAGCAGATTACTATGTTTTTGTTCTTAATGATCTGTGCAGTATTTATATTGTGAGTATTTACAGTAAACACGGGATTGAAACATGGTGGAAGACTATCCTGACATCATTCATGAACTAACACAATGTTCCAGCTGTTGGAGGGAACTATTTCAGTCAACATATTTTGGTGAAGCATGATAATTAGTCTCAAATTGAGACTCATATTCTAGGAATGTTTGATAAAAAAATTCAAGGAGAATTGCAATACAAAAACTAGTCATTGCAGAGACCGATTTACCCTAAGCAGATGAACACTTGATTAGAATGAATCAGTTTAGCTTCTCATGGTTGCTTTTTACTGCTGGCTTCTGTAACACAGGAAATATGATCTGTTGTTAAACATATGTCAGATATCACCATGTATGAATTTTGATCACTCTGACCACATGGCACTAATGATCTGGTGATAAAGTGGCAGATTTGGTTTGAACATATGTCCTCTTTCCTTCCAAATGTCGGTATCCAGCAGATGGCACCGTAGTTAAACTTATGCAGTAGGATAAATTGTTTCCTTCTACTTTATTTTCTGTGCTCCAGATAATCAATGCAATTCCAAGATACTGAGGAAGATTTGACAGCAGGAAATTAAGAAAATAGACTGGTTCACTTAATCTACATCCTTCGTATAATTTCTCACAATGGATGAGAATATAAAATGTTTATACTGAAACTACAGCTTTTTATAGAAGGAATGGGAGTATTTGTTCTCATGAAAGTAGTTGCTCTCACTCAGACAAATCAGCCATTGTCTCCCTTAATAGAGGTTTCCCAGATGTTGAAACCAACATTGTCTCAATCTATGCAAGTTAGTATTTTCTTTCCTCTCTAACAAAATATTTGCAGGATATTACACCTGTAAGTATATTTTTCTTAAATACATGAATTGTAGATAGTCTTTTTCTCCACTCACAATAAATTAAGTAATAAAAATAGACAGAGGATGTTTTAAAATAAGAAGTAAATTTAATATTTTCAGCTGTTTAACTTTTAAGTGTATATCTGCCGTGGTAACTGTCAGATAATTGTTCACATTGTTTCATGAAACAATGATTATAGAAGTTTTATTGCCTGTATTCTGATATTTTTCAGTGGATTACCTGGCTCAGGCCTTTGATTCCCTTCGCATAGACTTGAAGACAGATGAAGGAAAGGCATTATTTTTGGAATACCAATGTGTGCCTGTCGTATTAAGTCACCTAAAAGTATCCAGTAGAGGTCTGCTTTCCAGTGCTCTTGAGGGATTACTTGAGATGACCATGGAATCTGGTAAATTTGGGTAATTGCAAAAAAAAAAAATTAAAAAATCATGATGAAAACAGGTGAGGAAAGCATAAAAACAATGTAAAAACAGTATAAAAAATACAGTGTAAAAACTGTATAAATAGTCTAATGTACTATTAGCAATTCTTTGTATCATGTACATTCATTAGAGACAAAATGTATTTCTGAATTGTCTTTTTCTGAGTCATCTTGTGTTTTCTTCTCCCTCTCAGCTACTATGTTTTATATTTTGCCATGGTTACTTTCTTATTTCTTGCTGTGAATTTTATGTATCTATTTTTGGTTTGGCTTTTCAGTTTATTCCACTCTATTACCTTGCTGATATTTTTATTTGAAGTCAGGCTGAGCCAGGGAAGCCAAATCATGAAAACCTGCCAGAAGGTGGAGATAAAAAATAGGTTTTATTTTAATTCTTTTCCTAGTTTGAATGAACAGCTTATCCCAAATCATTTTTCAGTTTCTAGTGTTTGGAAATGGTATTTCTAGAAGACATGGTTATGTTCTGCTGAATTTTGCTGTGCCAAGATGATTATGTTTTGGTGAATTTTACTGTGCTTTGGCCCTAGAAAAGCATTAATAATCTTATTTGTCACAGCATTTCCAGGCGATACAGGTAAGGATCAATTGATAACCACCTGGATGAGCATGAAGGTAGTGATGCATTCCAATGCCATGCTGAATAAACCTTGTGACTGTTGGTTTTTTTTTTTTTTTTAAGATAAAATCACTCACTGCCTTTAAGAACAGAAATGTTCACTGTTTTGGAAGTATTTTGTTATTATGCACTGTACTAGTCTAATAGAAAGCATGTGTGACTTGGGATGGTATAGCCTTTAAAGCTATTTTGTAGTAACCTAAGTGCAAAACTATTTAACTAAAGTTCTATTCTTCTTTGCAGTCTTTTTCTGACCAGGTAATTAGTGCAGTCTTACACTAAAGTATTCTTCCTAATAGTCATAACTGTGATTGGGAAAGTGATTGGGAAGGAATTAATTGAATGCACAAAGGTAACAGCCTAAGCAAGATGGACAGTATCTGGTATTTCTTTGGGTAATGACTGTAACAGTACATCTTCTGTTACCTAGTAGTAGTTATGCTGATACACTAGGTGCCTGCAGTTCAAAGAATAATGAAGATGCATTGTGAGACTCAAATTTTGCTTTCTTGCTTCTCAGAGAAGTTTTATGTATGTGAAATCAGGGAAGGAAGAGTACTGTTTAATTAAATTGACATTTAATTGAACATTGTTTCTTGGCAACTGGATATAAAGCCTTATGTAGAGCCTTCCTCTATGGTAGAATAAATTGCCAATACACAAATTAGTCATGTTCTTCTCTTTTCCAATACATAGTGTTTTGCGAGAAATTTTAACAATGAGAAATAGTATTGCTGATGGGAAATTGTGTTTTCATTCCTTTGGAAGTTTCCTATTAAAAAGTCATTAAAAGACAAACTATAAAAGGTGACAGTGACTATTCAGAGGACTCTCTGTGTTAAAACAGGAATTAATGCTCAGTTTTAAAGCTGTATTCATGTGCAGCCTTAAATATGAAGTCATAGATAGTGGGCATATACTAAAATATGAAGTCATATTACCCAAAACGACAGTATCCAATCAACAGGAGGCAAAGTCTAGACTTGTATTTTTTCTGTAATATATACCATCCTAGGCATTCTGTCAACTTGCTGCAGTGATTTTCTGGCTCTGTAGGAGTGTTGCAATACTCTTGTTCAAAAATAATACCTTTAG
This sequence comes from Corvus brachyrhynchos, assembly GCF_000691975.1. Taxonomy (NCBI): domain Eukaryota; kingdom Metazoa; phylum Chordata; class Aves; order Passeriformes; family Corvidae; genus Corvus; species Corvus brachyrhynchos. The sequence goes on from NW_008238464.1 coordinate 5,518,837, forward strand.
TGATTAAGTGATTAGAAATTAAATTGGAGAAAACGCCAATGAAGGTTTTTTCAGCATATTATTTTCTATAACTTAATTTTTTAAGTTTTCTTTTTTTTTGAAGTATTTTTACAGATTTGAATTTCAGTTGTCCAGGCTGAAAAATGTGAATCAGATGTGAAATAAATATTATGTTGCAGTACTAGTCCCTGTAACTGCATGTGCCTTTTTTTTTTTGTAATACGCAATGAATGCTAATGTTTCTGTGCAGTCCAGACCTATCTGAGGTCCTTCCTCAGGTTCTGTCCCCTGTAAGAAAATATTTTTCCCGTGTTCCAGAAATGAAGCCTAGTTTCCTTCATATATTAAGGACAATTACTTAAGCTGCATGTCAAGAATCATAGAATCATAGAATATGTTGAGTTGGAAGGACCCATCAGGATCATCAAGAGCAATGCCTGGCCCTGCACAGGACACCCCAAGAGTCACACCCTGTGCTCGAGAGTATTGTGCAAGTGCTTCTTGAATTCAGACAGGCTCGGTGCTGTGACCACATCCCTGAGGAGCCTGTTCCAGTGTTCAACCCCTCTTTTTGTGGATATTCAACCTAAACCTCCCCTGACTCAGCTTCATGCCATTTCCTCAATTTCTGTCACTGGTCATGAGAGTGAAGAGATCAGTGTCTGCCCCTCCTCTTGCCCCTGTGAGGATATTGAAGACTGCAATGAGGTCTCCCCTGTCTCTTCTTCTCCAGGCTGAACAGACCAAATGACCTCAGCCACTATTCATAAGGCTTCCTCTTTAGACCCTTCACCATCCTTGTGGCCCTTCTGTGGACGCTCTGTCATAGTTCAGTATCTTTTTTATGTTGTGGCACCCAAAGCTGCCCCCAGGACTCGAGGTGAGGCTGCCCCAGTGCAGAGCAGAGCGGGACAATCCCCTCCCTTGCCCGGCTGGCGATGCTGTGCCTGATGCCCCCCAGGACAGGGTTGACCTTCCTGGCTGCCAGGGCACTGCTGACTCGTATTCAATTTTCTGCCAACCAGGACCCCCAGGTCCCCTTCCTCAGTGCTGTTCTCCAGCATGGCATTCCCCAATCTGTCCATACATCCAGGGTTGCCCCATCCCAAGTGCACAATCCAGCACTTGGCAGTGTTAAACTTCCTATGGTTGGTGATTGCCAAGCTCTCTAACTTGTTGAGGTCTCTCTGAAGGTCCTTATCTAAGACAGATATTTCTCTTGGTGGAAACTAGAATGAGAGTCTGCAGTACTGCTTAAGCAGATTTGGGATTGGTGTGCACGTTCTGAGATTTTGGATCAGTATCATTGCTTTTAGCTTCATAGTGTGTCTGGTACAGTGGGTTCAGAATCCAGGTTTCCATTGCAAGTTCACACAACACTGACAGTGCTCCACTTACAGAAAACATGATGTCAAATGCAACATCAGCTGAGGCATTAGTATCGTCTTTTTTCTATGCACAAGACCTTAAAGGCAAATTAAAATTAATGGTCTTACTGCTGCTCATCTTACTGGCACACAGCCTTTCATGCACTCCATCTCTCTTCAGGGGCTTAGCATCAACAATCTGTGAGAGTCCTGACACCAACATTTCAATGGGAAATGATGGAGAACTGAAAGGTAACATTCCTCAGTACTTTTTTTCTCTGTCTATATCTCCTCCCTACAAGGATAGGTAACACCAGTGTACCTGTCCAGCTAGGCCATTGGAACACTAGGGGAATTCTGTGAAGAAATATTTTAAGACTTTTGGTATCAGTAGGAAGCTTAGTTGTATGTTTTTCTTGAAACTTAGTTGCATCAAGCTTAGCTGCGCTGTTATTTCCCAGACATCTGTGAGTTTCCATGCCATTGTATAATTCTGAAGTATAGTGCCAGCCAAAAATAATCCCACTATTTTGTCCCAGTATGGTGGGATGGCCCTGACTGAACATCAGTTGCCCACCAAATCACTCTGACACGCCCCTCCTCAGCAGGACAGGGGAAAGAAGGTAAGATCAGAAAAATAAATCGTGGGTCAAGATAAAGGCAGTTTATTAAAGCAAAAGCAAAGTCCACACATGGAACCAAAGGAAACAAAAAGATCCCATCAGTAGGTAGTATCTGGCCACTTCCTGAGAAGTGGGGCTTCAGCATGCACAGAGGTTGCTCCAGAAGGCATGTCATAAGTAAGGAATGCCCCCTTCCCCTCTCACGCTGCCTTTGCCCTCCTCTTTTCTCTTTGCTTGTATTGCTGAGCAAATACCATATGGTATGAGAGTCAGTTTTGGGTCAACTGTCCTGGCTCTGTCCCCTCCCAAGATCTTGCCCAACCCCAGCCTGCTGGTGTGGGGGAATGTTGGAGAGACAGTGTTCACACTGCCAGCACTGCTTAGCAGTAGCCAAGGACAGGTGTTTCCAGCTACCGATACAAAGCACAGCACTTTGAGGGCTGCTGCGAAGAAAATGAGCTCTGTCTCAGCCAGACCCAGTACACCCAATCATTAACGTATTTGGAATTGTAACAGTGTGTCTGATACACGGAATATTTATATGTGTGTGGTGTATTATATATATGCCAATCTTGTTTGCCTCACCTCTTTTACAAAAATCTTAAGGCCTGAGGAGAGGAGGTGAAATGTTCTACTGATCATTGTTCTTGTCATATACAAACATTCATAGATGTACCAAAGGCTGACTTTTAAATGTCAGGGGTGAAAAAAGTTGAGGTTAGTATGCTTCTCAGGGCATAAGAGTGAGAGGAACTGCTAAAGATGTTATGCAGTAATTTCAGACAGTTTACTTGTGTCAGAAGAACTTCAGTTTCAGTTTACTTTTACGCTCTTATAGTGTTGGGTTTTTTTCCATATTCCAGTACTTTTGTGGATTCTGTTCATTACTTTTACTGTTAGTAGATTTGAGGAACAAAATTTTGCAACTGAGTGGGTCCTTACCTAACCACTTACACTCTGTTAGCAAATTGCTTAGTTTAACCTATGCTAGAAACTTAACAAGTAACTGAAATGAAGTTGTAGGTAATTCTTAGGATAAACTGTATAATTCTAAATAATTTATGTTATATTTCATGTTGTTTTCATGATGGAGAAATTATTTTTCTTCAGATGAGCTCCGTGGCCTCAGTTGCAGTCTAGTTGGTTTAGTCAGCTCTCTACAGGGGAAGAAATAGTTTGCTTCTAAATTCCACAGTTGCGAGAGTTAACAGCTTGTTGTGAACCTGACAGTAGAAAGTCAACTCCACAAATATATTTTATCTCTTTTCTCTTATTACATTCTGCTAATATACTCTTTTAAAAGTGTATACATAATGGTGTATAAATTGGTATAGCTATATTTTTACTATAGCTATCTCATTGGTTCCTGTCTTGTTTCGTGATCAGATAGGAGGAGTGTCAGTTCAGTTATATCCTTTTCAATTTCTTTTTGGTTCTCCATACCCATTACCAATCCATGCTTGTTTTCTGGAGGATGCCCATCTTTCCCTTACTGCAAAGATTGACTGATAAAAGCAGAATCAAGGGAGCAAGTCCTGCAGTGGTTTTTTTAGTCATGGTGCTCTTTTCCTGGAATCTGAGGCTTCAGATGAGTGCCATAACATTCAACTTGATCCTTCTTTTGGTATTTGAATCTAATGAGTGATCTATAAAGACATCTTTCTTGCTTCTCATTGAGGAAAAGGGTAAGAGACCTATTCCTGCTCATTTAATAGGGAAGAAGGACTTCAGTACCACAGCTTTTTAAGGTTTCCTTACTTTAATTAAGGAAAGCAGGCTACCAGGCCATGGTGTTTGGTTTTTAGTCCCATCTCAAAGCTATGAACCCTTCTGAAGACAGATCTAAAACAAAATCTTCTCTGATGGCATTGTCATGGAAAGTAGGTTTATTATCTTGTTAAATGCCAAATGCCTTGGTGATAGATTTCTACAAATGCAGAGTGCTCTGACTGCCTTTGAAATTTTAAGAACAAAGCATATTAACTGCTACATGCTGATGTTTCAGTTTAGTCAAATGGCATATAATGTATATATTGCTTAACAACGCTCTTACCATTTCCCATTAAAATTACTATTAAAATTAATGTTTGATAATTAAAGTAATAGTTACTTCTAATCATCCAGATTGTTATCGTAAGAACCAGTGGCTTCCTACTCCAAAGCTTTCTCCCTAAGACTTCTGCTGACAAATTTCTTTTCTCAGCAGATCTTGTTTCTAGGACAGTAGGTGCAACACACTGTTCAAGAGAATTCCTGGATACCAGACTTGAAACATTTTCTGGAAACAATCTAGTGATAAGTAGCATGACCACATCAAGAAATTTGCTCTGTGGGTGTTGAAAAACATCACATCGTTGGTATTAAATCACCTTGTTGCTGAATACTTGTCATATGCAATCTTGTTCAATAGTGTTCTTCTTGTCTTCTCACTTCTCATGCAGCTTACTGTGTTTTTTTTAACTTGTGAATTAGTTAAAGGGTTTCAAATTATGTAGTGAGTTTGTATTCACCTATCAAAAATACCATTGTTAACTGCAGTCTGGTTCATGCTTGATTTGAAATCTGCTGTTGGCAGAGAGCTCCTGCCTCAGTTTCACCTTTTGCACCTTTATTCAAAGACATCATACATCTTAAATTCCTTCTGCAGTGACATCTGACTGCTGTCATGTAGATTAGTAGTCTTCCCTTTCCCAACCTTAAGTTTATTCAATGAAATCAAAACTTACCTGCTCACTGGACATTATGAAACACTGGTCTTTACTTTAAATAAAACTTAAATGTACTTTGTCTTCAAGTTTATTTCTGTTTTGCAGAGAGTATATTTTATATTAGTGTGTACTTATTCACAAATCAAAATGAGAGTGTATTTAAAAAAATCATCTCAAAATGATACTCTCATGTTTACTGTAAGTTTTGGCACATTCTGGTAGGACTTAAGTGTGATTTCTTAACCATATTGATATCACTGAAGATATTTAGTAACTGCAAAAGTGAGCTGTATTTACACATTCACTGAATCTTACTTTAATTTTTTTTTTTTTTAAGAAAATATTATGGTCATGCATAACCAAGTCTGTGTCCAGATGCACTTGTCTCATAGGGAAGTTAATGAAGCCAGTGAAGATAAAAGGATTTTCTCCGTAGTAAGAAGCTGTGCTTATTTACATGTAAACTGAAGTCTTCTTACTTTGACTATCTATTGGACACTCTCTCTTTTCCTTTGTGCTGGAATGCTCCCATAACTGATGCTAGGAATTCTACAGCATGCACTGTTCTGTGGGTACTTCTAAAAAGTCAATGGTCAGAATTTGCCAAGGAAACTCAAATCTGCCCCTTTATGGTTCCTCTTGAGTCTTAGCATTTTGAGACTTTACAGACTACGAGCAGTGAAGGCATGGAGTAAAGAATGCTTGTATGGTTAAACAGATTAAAATACAACATTTTCCAGCATATTATCTTTCCTGGTAACTTTGCAGGATTGCAGCTTTTCAAGTGAGTTTATTCTGCAGTACTGAAAAGATAAAAATGTCAAGTTTGTGAATATTGTATTAAGGTAGGATTCCACCTCACCTGTGTGAAAAGCAGATGTGAAATTGTCCTGAGGACTTGTGTTTTGAAGCTATAGGGATAGAAATGATTTACAGCTTATGTGGCTTGAACATTGAAATACAAACCATTTAAAAGGAAATCCTTCTTCTATTATGCTGTCTTACCTTTGTAATTTTTATTCATTCTTCTGAAAACACTGAATAATTGTGTTGGATTAATAGATGTTTTAGTTTAATATTTTAACCACAGATAAGGATCTCTAACTGTGTTAAATGCAGCCTAGATAATGTTAGGACCCACCTATATGTGCTGAAAGCAAGCAAGTACACCAAAACTTTGCACACATTTTTGTTAATTAATTGCAAATTTAGTTTGAATACTTTGGTTTTGATGAAATTCATTTAGTATGACGTACCCCTCTCTAATAACAAATAATCTCTGTGTCATTATTTTCTCCCTCTTCTAGTAACAGTCATGTAATACTTAGCTATTCTGAATTTTGGACCCCTGTCTCATCCACTCCAAAGGAATAAATAGAAGGAGCCATTAAATATACAGTTATGTAGAGCCAAGTAGCCATATTGGAAGTAAAGCTTCACTGTTCATTTAGGGTAATACTGTAGTTCTTAAGCAGCATATAATTTTGAAGGTAGATGTGAATGCTAACTTTTAAAAAGTATTTGATGTTATAAAGAGTTGTTTATTATCAGTATTTGGATATACACATCCCCTTTCCAATCAATTTAAGTTACGAAATCTTTAGAATATTAAAGTTTTTCAAATAAGATCTTGTTTGCTCTTATTTACTAAACTTGCATATTTTTAATAAATAGTTTTATACAGTTTTATAGTTTTCCATAAAATAAGTAGGAAAATATTTTTATACACATTTTGTTTTGTATTTGACTATCAGAACTACTGTACTTTTTAGCCAACTTTTTTTAGAGCAATGTCATAATTGAAATAATTCCATAAGGAAAGGCTTTTCTTGGAAGTGAGTAGTAAAAATTGTGTAGTTTGAGTAACATCTAGGCATTGTCAGAGCTCAGACTTTATACACCTGCTCATTTGCAAGCTAATGTTACAGAATTACAGGTGGTGCCAAGTTATGTTTATTTCTGTTAAGGTTTTCTTAGTTTGTCATTCTGTTTGGAACAAAGCTCCTTTGGGTGTGCACTGAGGGAGTTGTGATTCCTTCTGTGATTCTGGTATTTCATTGGGCCTTTTCTGGCTTCTTGAACAAAGTAACCCATAGCAGTGTACAACTTCAATTTAAAATGCTACCTAGGTTATTTGTGATTTTTTTTTTTTCTCTCTGTCAGGCCTCATTAGAATCAGTCTTTAATGGCAAAACCATGTTGATTGCTCATAGACAAACTGAGTTCAGTCACCACAGCAAAAACTTTCATCCTCTGGTGATCAAATCCATCCTTTGATCCACTTATAATCAGTGATTTTCCAGGAAAAATGTTTGTTGTTTCTTAGTATATCAACTCTATGCTTCTGCTATTCTAGCAAGTAAGATAGTTCTGATTTCCATGTGTTTTATACCTATTGCATTCTAAGTAGGCAGTTCCAGCATGGAATTTCATTGGACTATTCCTACCTTTATGCCATACTCATTAATTAGTACACCGGATAAGCACAATTGCAAAAATCAGTGTTTAAAACTGAAGTTCGTTTTTAGTGCATTCCTTACACTACACACCTTCCAGCCATTCTACTAACCCCCCTTTTCTGCAATATAATATCACGTGTTGCTTTCTCAAATGGTATTGAAGTCTAGATTAGGTATAACTGCTGTAGCCTTTATTTACCAAACAAAAATATCTGACTGTTCTGCCTCAACAACTATAGTTCCTATACACATACTTATAGATAAGCCTATAGTACATTTTATTTTCTTTTTTATTTCTCTGCTTTATTTCCTGAAAATATCTTTAGATTTTTACTGAAGGGCACAAATGTTCGGTTTTCCATTCTTTGGTCCGAATCCAGCAAATACATTGTATCAACTATTCTCACTTTGCAAATTGCTGCTTCCTGACTTGTTTTTTACCAGTTCGGGGTTTTTCACTTAAGTTTTTTTACCCACTAAACAGCGGGTAGAACACCCTTCCACACCTTGAGCAGCCAGTTTTTCGGGAGAATACTGTGGGAAACAGTGACAAAGGCTTTACTAAAGTCCAGGTAAACAATATCCACAGTTTTTTCCTCATCCACCAAGCAGGTTACTTTGCTGTAAATGGAGATCAGGTTGGTTAAGCAGGACCTGCCTTTCATTAAACCCTTGTTTGTTCTGGCTGGGCCTGATCCTGGTACATGCCATGTGCTGACACTCAGAATGACCTGATCCATGACCTTGCCTGGCACCAAGGTTGGGCTGACAGGACTGTAGTTCCCTGAATCGTCCTTCTGGCCCTTCTTGTAGATAAGCATCACATTTTCCAGCCTCCAGATACCTGGGAATTTCCCCATGAACCAGAACTGCTGGTAAATGATAGAATGTGGCTTGGTGAACATTTCCCACTGGCTTCCTTGCCACCTTTGGTGGATCTCATGTGGTCCCATAGGTGTGTGTGTGTCTAGGTGGTGTATGTATCAGGTCGCTGACCATTTCCCATAGGATTATGGGAACTTCATCCTGCTCCCTGTCTCTGTCCTCCCGCTCAGGGGGCTGGGTGCTTGGAAAACAACTGATCTTGTTATTAAAGACTGAGGCAATGAAGGCATTGGGATGTCTTTTCCTCATCCTTTGTCACTGTGTTTCCACATCACATCCAGTAAAGGATGGAAATACTCCTTAGCCCTCCTTTTGTTATTAGTGTATCCACAGAAACATTTTTTTTATCTATTACACCAATAGCCAGACTAAGTTCTACATGGGCTTTGGCCCTTCTGATTTTTTCCCTGCATAACTGCACAACATTCTTGCAGTCCTCCTGAGCTGCCTTCCACTTCTTCCAAAGGTCATAAACTCTTATTTTTTTTCCTGAGTTCTAGCCAAACCTCTTTGTTCATCCAGGCCGGTCTGCTTCCCCACCAGCTTGTCTTTTGATATATGGGGACAGCCTGCTCCTCTGCCTTTAAGATTTCTTTCTTGAAGAATGTCCAGCCTTCCTGGACTCCTTTTCCCCTCAGGACTGTCTCCCAGGGGACTTTGTCCACCAGTCTCTTATACAGGCTAAAGTCTGCCCCTCTGGAAGTCCCAGTTAGTAGTTCTGCAGGTCCCCTGCCGTACTTCTCCAAGAATAAAAAACTCTTATCATTTTTTGATCTCTGTGCGCAAGACGCCCTTCAGCCATCACATCACCCACAAGTCCTTCTCTGTTCACAAACAGCAGATCCAATGGGGAGACTTCCCTAATTGGCTCCCTCACCATCTGTGTCAGGTAGTTCTCTTCCACACACTCCAGGAGCCTCCTGGACTGTTTCCTCTCTGCAGTGTTGTATTTCCAGCAGGCATCAGCTAAGTTGAAGTTGCCCATGAGAATAACTAGGTATTATGAGACATTTCCCCAGTTTTTATAGACTAGTTCATCTGCCTTTTCATCCTGGTTGGGTGGTCTGTAACAGACCTGCCTTGGCCTTTCCCCTGATTCTTAGCCCCAAACACTCAACCCTGTCAGCACCTTCATCAAGCTCTGGACAGTAAAAAAACCCCCATAAAATACAGGCCTATCCCAATTTTTTTTCTGGATGTAATATCCAGTTGCTATATGAGAATGATACTGGTTTTCTGTACATCCTGTCCCATGTCTGTTTTTATGTCTTTCACATCCTAGGAAACTGAAGAGCCATTCAGGTCATACTGAGGTCAACACATAGTGGGTGACCAGCTGAAATTGCCACCTGGGCTCTGTTAACTCAGTGTCACCCATGTAGGCACCTACGCTGTGCTCTAACCACTGACACTGAACTGTCCTGGCTACTGATTGCAGGAGAAAATGTTAAATTCAGCAAATGGTTCAAATCTTGTAGGTGGCCCTTATAGGCAGTTGGTTATAACCAAGTGATGTTGGTGTTTCCTTTGAAGTGTTTCTGCTGTGGTGCACAGGTAACTTTTGTGTTTGGTAACTTTTCCACACTCGTAAACACTGCTGCACCATTCACTTGCATTGCTGAGACATGTTCTCCTTTCTCCCAGCAGATCTTCTCACAATTAGAAAATGAGGCAAAACTGTAATCATTAATTTGTTAAAACATGAGCTTAGAGTTGTCATTTTATTTCCTGAAGTGACATAGCTTTAGGTATGACACAGAATTTTCTGGATAACTGTAGCTGGTGAGATTTTATGCTCTGTGTGACTGATTAGTTTGAGGGTAAATTTCAGATGAATTCTGTCAACAATGATAAATTGCTTATTGTTCGTTGCAGTCTACCAATCAAGCTAAGTTAATGCAACTACAGCATGCTCCAATTTTTTAAGGATACCAGGGGAGGCTTTTGCAGATTGTTTTAAATTGTGACAGAGTCCTGTCAGTATGAATTCCAATTAAGTTCTTCTAAAATAGTTAAATAAATGCAAAATCTATGCAGAATCTAAGCCACCAAAATATTTAAAAATGTGAAGCTTATGTTCTTTTAGTTGATCAGCTAGAGATGCATTTAAATGATGTATTTGTTTTGTTCATTTTCTGATTACTTAGAATATAATCTTCAAAAGCTTATCTGAATTGAATATGTAAGCAGTGTACAGAAAGTCCATTTAAACATGGGCTTTTATCAGCTGGCTTTCACATGATTAACTTCACAAACTTTTAGAAATAATTACCACTTTGGCTTTTCTGTTTTATTGGAAAAATCCTCTGTCTTAAAAGTAATGTTGTCTTTTACGTTAATTTGTAAGCTTCAAAGTCAGAACATTCTTACAGAATGTATATATGTGTGTGTGTGTGTGTGTGTGTTGTTTTTTTAATATAATATGTTTAAGGAACAAGTATGAGCAGGGCAGCAAAGAAATATTCAGGTCAGCTAAATATGGTATTTGTTTACCCTGCAGAAAAGGAATTAAAATCATTTTATGGCTATTTAAGGATATTTATAGGAATAAATTGTAGGATTGTGCTATTCATCCAAGCAGTCTTTGTTACCTTTGGATCTCTCATGAATCAGAGCTCAGCTGAGTCAGAAGTCATGTTAAATGAGTTTTCAAAGCCATTTGTTGTCTTAACGGGCAATAGAAAGAAGAAAAACCTTTCTTCTCAATTTGCTTTTTGAATGTCAATGTTCTCACACATTTATTTATTCTTTTCTTCCCTTTCTGATAAGCATCTTTGGTAAGTGAGATACTGTTTCAAGTTTTTGTTGTTAAAACACATTTCATCAGTGGTGCAGTGCAGGTTGATAGGACCAACCATTTCTGTTTCTTGGGAATAGGCAGTCATATGTGGGAACTCTAGCAAATCTTAGAAGAATTTCTATAAAGTTGTAGTCCTGTAGAATTGCTGTAAAGTTGCAAACTACATAATTTGTAGTCCTAGATTTTTCTTGCTTTGCAGAAGGTTATCTGTTCCTGCTATTGTACAGAAATTTTACTTCAAACACTCTTTAATGATAGAAATATTTGGTCAGGAAGTATTCTTAAGATGGTAGATTTTGTTCATTGGGCTTTGCTTATTTGCTGTTTCTTTTCATAGTTTTGTCATCTCTTCTTGTGGATTTTAGCAAGTTAGACTCACTTGGGCATTACAGCATCATACCAGAAGTGAAATTTTAGTTAATTATTTTTCCAGGTGTAAGACTCTTCTGTATGTACTTGATAACCCCAGAGTTCTGTCACAGAGAGCAGCGGCTCAATAAAGAGCACTGAGTCTTGAGTGTATGTCAGTCACTAAATGTAGCACATGTGGTGAGCTCATCTAAGGATTTTCTGTTTGCTGTAATTGACAGATAGCTCTGAGGTTTTCTATATGACAATTTCTGAAAAATAATACCTTCTGCAGTGAAAGTACAGAAATATTGAAAAAAATATTTAAAGTGGTATGCCTTGAAGGCCATAAGCTAGAATAAAATGAAAAAGAGTATATTTACTTATCTTTTTTTCACTGATTACTGCTTACTTTTCTACTTTTCTTTCATTCTGGTTTTATATCTATTACTGTTACAATTTAGAGACAGCAAATTGTACAAAGTAGTACTAAAACTGAGAGGACAGCATGTGTAAAACCATAGGTGTATTGAAAATGGTAGAAAGAATGCAACAAACATGGAAGATGTAAACAGAAAAGCAGATTAATTTATAATGATTTATTGCCTTGATAATGCACATCTCTTTGAATAATTGTTGTTTTCCATTACTTTGGGTAAAGAACAGAGGACACTTCAGCTATGCAAACCACAAAACATCTGCCTGCCTTTTCCAAACCTTATAGAATGTCAGTTGTTGCTGCTTTTTATTGCTGCAAGGTTGGCCTCTTGCTACCAAACTCTGTTATTATCCTGCATCTGTATGGTTTCCATCCACACATTCCATTATGTATGTTGTGGATCCCACCTGTTGAATCCAGCATTTTAAATGCCAAAGCACCTCTGCTGAAAAGAGAGAAAAGACTATGTGTAGCCATAATTTCTCAGATCTGTGCTAAAGGCATTTGCTGTTTCTCAGTCTCTTCATTTGAGGGTATAAACCAGCAAAGGCCCACAAGTCTCATGAGTTCCCTGGATATCAGGGAGGTGGCACTTGGTCATTTGTTGGAATAGGAATAACTGGGTCTTTACTGAATATTCAGTATAAATGCCCAGCTCAGAAAATTAGTTATTTGGGCTCTCAGGCTGACTTGTAATGCCAAGTTGATTTCTTTTTTAAGCCCTATTTCAAACAGTTTTCTGTAGCATTTCTTTGGATTTTTTATCAGTAAGCCTTCTGAAATAAATTAAAACCTTGAGTTCACTCCAAGGCTACTTGTTACATTTAATAAGTTGTATGTCCTTGAACATGTCCTTTCCCTTTCCATGAGGAAAGGGAAAATTTTGACTAAAACATACATCCAGCACTCTTTGTACTGATAAAAACATCTTGACATCCTATTTATAAATTGCAGTATTCAGGATATGAATTTTTCTTAATGTCTTGCTTATTGGTTTATGCTGTAATTTGCATATTGCCATTTCCTATTAAGTGAAACATGTTAAATATTTTAACATTATGCAATTAAAATATTTTCCTTGCATGCGTACTCTGTTAATGCAAATGCCCTGTGATATATGAAAGTCTGTTAATTTTAAGGAAAAACAAATTGTTACTTCTTTTCTTTACATTTTTGCTATAAATTAATCTGTAATATTAGAACCAAGAATGAGATAACCAGGGAACAGATTTAACCTTGTTTTGAAGTTATTAGATTTTGGGAAACAGGGCAGAGGGAAAGGTTTTTCAGTGTGACATAAAAACTCATCCACTATTTTAAGGGAGGGGCTTTTGTATTTAATTGTTGTACAGATCTTACTTTTGCCTCTTAATTATTATGTTTCCTCTCTTGAAACTGAGTACAGGGACAGTATGTTGATAATGAAAGACAATCAGGTCTCACACGATCTCTTATATGTAATATGCCTGTCCTTGTGATGTGCAGCAGCTTAAAATATTTCTTTCTGAGTCTTTTTGCACAGCTTAATGTTCCCCTCCCACAATCTAAAGGAAAGAATCATGATAAATGAGCATTGAATAAACATTTTCAATGTAAGAATTTTGAGTTTAAAATAGTTCTGTTTCCTGTTTTCCTTTGTTCCCAAGATAATAGACCCTGTTTTGCTCCAAGGATCGGTACTGTCAGAACTCTTAGGAACCTGCACTTTTTCAGTTTTTAGTTTTACCTGAGCTTTGCATCACACGTTCAATAGAAACTGAATTATTTGGTTGTTCTAATTATTGCACAACATGGAGCATTTAAGGCCTTCTAAAAGTATCAACAACTGTTACATGTATTTTTCCCTGCACTGAACTCTGTGATACAGTTTTTAAATTATTTTCTTTTCCAGGTTCCTTACAGCCTTTCCTGGAAGCCTGCAGTAATGAATCCTTCTTCCGGACTTGCTCTGTATTGCTTCGAAGTTCTAAGCTAGATATTCCAGTTTTGGAAAAGCTCTGTGTTATACTGCAAAAGCTCTCCAGAATAAAGTAATCCTTTACTACCATTATTCTGTTAGCTATTATTAGGTCAATGAACTTGGTGACCTTTATCTTTTTTCTTTTCCAAAATCTCATCTTTGTGCTTCTGTTTATTCCCTCTACTGTATACAGTCCTGGACTTCTAATGTTAACAGTTAAATTTAAACTATTTCTGTCATAGAGGTTTAAGACAAGCCTCTAAATTAGTGCATAAATCTAGTTCAATTTACAGAGTGCAAACTGGAAAAAAGCCTCACTATGTAGACTTAAAGAGGAATTATTCCTTATGTCTTCAGATGACAAAAATGCTTAGAATTCTTAGAAGAGAATCCTAGACTTTCAGTTTTACTCAGACACTTAGTAGTAATCTCCTTTGAAAATTTAGTCTTATCTTTGACTTGCATTCAAGTTTCATCAGTTTTCATTTTCTTCAAAAAAATAAATTTAAGGTTTTGAGCCAATTAAGCCCTTTTGGGAATGTTCATCTTTTTAGATTGTGTTCCTATTGCTTACTGATGATTGGTTTATTGTAACGAAAGTCATCATATCAACCGTAATGTACTGCTGAGCTTCACTGACATTGCTCAATGGGGCTGTTTTGTTTAGGAAAGGAGGTATCTAAGCTGAGTAGTTTTTTACATTGGACTTAAAGCTGTTGACAAAACTGAGGTTTTCATTTTTTCAAAGGAGTAAAATTGAACTCTAGGAAAAAATTCCTATAAAATAATCTAATATAAATTATTACTGGAATTTACTAGTCAAAGTAAAATTGGCTCATAAATCCTATTTTTTTTAAATTTATTGTCTCTGAAATCTTATTTCACATGAGTGAAAAGCCCTGTTACAGCCTTTGCTTGAGCTTTCATTATACTATGTGTACATATCACTTACTCAAGAAAAATGATAATTTTTCTCACCATGCATTGATAACATTGTGCTTAGAAACATATATGCAACATAGAAGAATTACATGAAATCCTCAAAATAATGCACATTTTTCTTCATCAAAAATATATTTTCTGTAGCATCTTTAGTGTTTATATGAAACCCCTCAGTTTTCAACTGACAATTATTTTATTCAAAATCTTTTGCAGAAGCAATAAGAAGATGTTTGAATTGTTTGCTCTTCATCAAATGCTCCAAGAACTGCGTAGAACTATAAATCCAGATTACACCTTCCTTTGTATAAACCTCAATTCAATTCTGCTGAATTTGGAATTGTTGAAGAGTAGCTCTCTTGCCTCCAGTCTAAGCACAAGCCACTAGCACTAGCTTTCACTCTAATTATTGTTCTGTATAATTTAAACCAACTGCCTATGTTACTTGAAATTTGGAATTTGGGGTTTTTTTACTGATTTGTATAAATACATTAAGCAGCACCTCAGTACCGTGTAATTCGCTGTGTATTGTGTGGATTCTCACTGATATTTCAGTCATTCATAAAAAGGAAAATGAACAACTTTGTAATACGCTAGATGGCTTTCTTCAATACTTTCTTAAGAAGTGAAATAATGCTGCTGTTGTGAATGACTCATGCAATCTAAGCAATTGAGTCCTTAGAACAAGCAGATCAGAAATAGCAGCCTTTCATTACATGTATGAATCTCAGTTACTTTTGACTCTTCAGAGAGTTTTATAAAATCATTATTTTATGGTTGATAAGTAGCAGACAGGTATTTTAGCAGATTGTCTTTTGATAATCTTATAGTTTTAATGATTAAAACCAGATTTTTCTTTAACATAACTAGATGTATTGAATGAGAAATTTTGTTGTTTTGATATCAGAATTTCTTAGTGTTTGTTTGATCTTTTCCTGTATTTAAGTAACATTTAGTATTTTATCCTGCTTTATATAGTACAACTTTGGTTAGTAATATCTTTGCAAATGTAAATAAAAGCATTTCTAAAAATGTCTGGCAATAGTAATCCCTAATGTAAAATCATTATATTTTATTGCTTCTGCTATATTTTGTATTAATTTGCAATACAATCCTCACAGTACCCACATTTCTCTTCTGAGTATGAACATATTTTTTGTCTGCCACAGTTCAGTGTTTAGAAGTTCTTACAAATTTGAATTAGGGTACTTGTAAAAATTGAAATTAGTCTTCCATTGCTGATTTGTACTGGAATTACTGAAAATCTATATTTGTAAAATTGAAAATGCAGTTAAAGCTTAACGATCTGCTGTATTCAGTCTTTGACTAGCACTGACATCAGTATAAAACTTCAGAGAATTTCTTTCTCATTTTTCTCTCTTTTTTTTTTTTTTTTTTTTACCAGAAGCCTTTGAACTGCTCTTTGAAATTGAATTCTAACTGCAAATATTTTTCTACCAATTTGACTTAACATTTCTAACAAGCTTTTCTATGAAAGGAGTCTACACCAGATTTGGCATCAAGTATGTCTAGAAGAGAGAGCAAGCAATGTGTGCTTTTTGGGCAGGAAACCAATTCTAGGTAATTTTTAAATAACACTAATCATAGCTAAAAACATTTTCTGGCAATCAATTGCATTTTGAAATAAGTATTTCTTCATTAGTAGTTTTGGTTTTCTGTCAAATTTACTAGCAGTGCAAAAGCTTTCATACACCTTTGGCTGGACACAAAATCCTATTATTTAGGAAGAATATTCCCAGTCCTCGTGTGCTTCTCCATCTACTACCATTTAAAAATACTACAAAATCCATAACCAAAAAAAACCTGTAAAAAGTTGTTAGCTTTCTTATCTGCACAAGAATGTTGATTGTGCTCTTAGTTTTCAGCCTTTGTTGATGTTGTTTGTTAATCTATTAATCTTCCTTGGGATCCCAATTTAATACAATGTGGTCATCTAATAATGGCCAAGGTAATGCAGTAAAAAGAGACACACAGAGTAGGGTGCAGCTTTTAATATTGGTCCCTTGTGGTTTATGTGCAGTATTGTGTACACTCTGGAAACTTGAATCACAGCTAATTTCAAGGTTTTATGATCTAAATGTTAGGTTTCTATTAAAATGCGAAATAAAAGGGTTTTCCAATCTGTCAAATATTAATGCATTATATTGATGACCTAAGGATAAGACTAATGATTTTGATCTTACACAAATTTTTCAAGGCCAGGTTAGATGGGGCACTGAACAACCTGGTCTAATGAGAGGCATCCCTGCCTTGAACATCAGCCTTTTGAACCAGCCCACCCCAGCTGTCCACACCAGCCCTTGTTGTGGCCTTGCTCAAACATCCCCATCCTGTTATCATTCCCCTGAGTGTCCTTGGCAGTCTCTGTGGGGAAGGGGAATAGAGAAAGTCAGTTGCATTCCCTGCTGTCATTTGGGGATTTGTTCTGGGTTTTGGAAATGATAGATTTCTGTCAAGTTGGCCACACTTTGGGCATCTCTTTGTATTGTCTTCCCCTCACAGATAGAATCTAGAATTTTCCGGGTTTTTTTCTGCTTTTGTGACGTTTAGATACGACATCTATGAGTATGGATTTCTTCTACTTTACCTTTCTTCCAGAAAACTGTCTGCAACAAGATACATTTGAAAAAGTTAACTGCACCTCTAGCTATTTCCCGTGGCTCCCTATTCCCTAAGGAAACATGGTGTATGTGATCTCTGTTTTTCTAGTTTCCTACAGAGGAATATGCTATTTTAAATATGCCAGACACCTTTGTAAAGAGGTGAATTAATATCCATCCAGAGAATATAATTTTTCAATCATCTTTTGAGAGAGAATTTGAGGGGAAGCGAGAGACATGATGAGTACTTACTCTTGGAGGAAAGGCAGGGACTCTCACTTTCTGGGAGCTGATCAGTCAAAACACAAGCTTCAAACTGGCTACCATCTGCGATATCTTGCTGTGTGTAGGTCTCCCGAAGTGGTCAACTGCCATCATTGGCAAGAAACAAAGAAAATTTCCTGTAGTCACAACCTGTTACTTTAAGGAAAGATAAAGAATTAACACACAGTTTTGCTTTGCTGCTTTTTTTAACAGTTGTGAGAGTCCTCTTGTTGAGAAAGTCAACAGGAATATTGCATCTTTTCATGTTGAGACAGTTTTCATACCAGAAAATACTACCAAATATGAAGAAAAATAATTTCTCTTTTTTTTTTTCTTACAAACCCATCTACTGTAGAATTGTAATCACCCTTGCTGTTAATCAAAGGTTTCCTATTGATAAATTTTTCAGACCTCATCTACAAAACCTAGATTTAGCAAATCTGTAAGAAGGATTGTTCCCTGGGCAGGGGACAGTTGTATTTGCAGAAGCTTGGCAGAGCTAAATAAAGTAGGCTAACATTGCCCAAACTGCACAGTTGTGCTCTGTTTCTTCATATTTGTGACTTTCTCCAGCTGATGAAAGTCTGAAAGTGGGATTTCACAGTTATCTTCCCAGTTTTCTGAGCATGACTGGCTTGCATCTCTTTCTATTA
>NW_008238464.1:5536936-5548870 GCF_000691975.1 Corvus brachyrhynchos
GATTTCTTGTAGCAGATAAATTTACCTGGAAGGTGAAAGTATGCTGAAGGCAACATATTTTGAAGAACTTCTATTCCTGATCAGCATCAATGTCTAAAATATATGATTTAACTTACCAGACCAGATTTAAAAGGAGCTGTAAGTAGAGCTCATAATTCAGAGCTGTTACACTGGATCCTTTAATTATACACTGAATTTTTCACCTAAAACTTACATGGCTTTGGAGATTGATGATATGATAAAAAGCATTTATCTTCAGGATAATGTATTTAGATGTAGTACAGAAAGTTGGAAGTTTTGATCTATGAAACAATTTGGTAATCTTCCACTTTCCAAATGGTTAGAGGAACCACAGTGACAGAGCAGTGACCTTGTGTTCCTCTGAATGATGTAATGCTCACATGTTTTTAAAACTCACTGAAGTTATTGTAAAAGTAATAGCACTGTGCAGTGTTGAGATCCCGCCTTTTACATCCCCCTGAAGAACACTGTGATGGGCAAAGGCACCTTTCTGTGTCACACTGACTCTTGTAGCATGTTGTGTCAAAATCACCACTATCCATCTCATCTTTTGGGCTGATGAACCTTTGAATACCCTCTTCTGACCATGGTTAGGAACATCCTTGTTTATTAGACTTTTGTTTTTTACATAAGTTTGAAAGCAAGGGTCTTGGGTATTTATGACTACCTTCTTACTATTAGAAGAGATAACTTTGAACAAAATCACTTTCTGTGTACTTGCTTGTAGCTGCTTTTCTTTTGAGTGGTCCTGAGTTGAAATTTAACAAACATAAGGCACAAGACTAAAGTCACACTGAGAGAATTAACTGAGGGAAAGAGAGCTGAAAAGCCATGTGTATTTACCATATATATTTTTTTCTCAAAAACCAGTTCTCTCTGTGCCCATTACTCAAGCATATTTAGACTGGACCCAAGGAATATTTCCCTGAATATAACACATCTCTCTGATCACTGCAGCTTAATGGTAAGTAATTGCTCTGATTACTAAGCTAGGGCTGCAAATTCAATGGCCAGGATACTGCTAACAATAGTTGAAAGGTCAGCATAAAAAACATTCCTACTAATAAGTTTACTTTAAGATCATTTTCAGCTCCATAAAATGGCATTCTTAGTGCAGTTAATTATGAAGAAAAATACATAATCTATCTAGCCTTAGGGGAAAAACAAGTATCATATGGTAGAGTTTCAAACAGGAGAGTAATCTCCCACCCACACATCAGCTTTTTGGAAAAGTAGTAGGCTTTTGAAGAAAGCTGGCAATAACTAGTGTTGCCAGACTGGTTTTTTGCTTCAGAAGAAGGAATATTCTAGTCTGTGGATTCAAGTGTTATTTATATAAGAAATGTAATTAAATATAATTTCTCTGTTCATGATCCTTCCCACAAAGTAGCAGTTTAATGTCTGCTTGATTTTTCCTTTTCCCCACTGAAGTGTGTGAGGATGATTTTTTTTCACAGCAGTCTTGCACACCAAGGCTGAATTTCAGAAGCAGATGCTGAACTCTGTTTCCTTCCTGATTCAGTTGTCTTTCTACTAATCAGTATTCAGCACTACCTCCTCCTGACTTTTTTTGTTTATTTCTATGTGGTGGATTAAATTGGAAAATAATTCCTGAATTGTCTTGCTATACTAACTTGAATCCTAATACAAGCTTGTTTTTATAGGAGCCTCAACTATAAAAAAAAAACCCTCTTTTTTTTCTTATAGCAGATGAACAAATGAGATGCCTGTGTGTGACCTGTGTAACAGCTAATCACTGATGCCTTCTGCAGCAGTGCATGAAAAGGCTTCTTACCATTCTTCCCTAAGTATTTAGACAGGCTAACTTTACAGAACAGTGGCAAAAAGGAATCAACATATTTCTGTCCTTGAAGAGTTGTTGATAGTGATAAATTAATGCCTGAGGTAACAGGTCCTATGCATTATAAATTATATCACAATAAATAATCAAAAGAACTTATTTGGATGTGGGGATAGAATATATATGCAATATTATGCATCTAGAACTAGATATAGCCTGAGACAGTCCATTCTTGCCCTGTTTCTATTAATATATTAAGTGAAATATGCCCTAGGAAGCCTATCCCATACATAATGAGGGCATGGGCTCCATTTTCTTCTCGTTATCAAGACTAGTATAGAGGTTGCTTGCAGAAGAATGACTTCTGCATACAGGAATCATTGTTGTACCTCTGGGTCATGATTTTCACCTGCAACAGCAAGAATTTTTCTCTTAAGTAGACCCTCCTTAAAACAAAGCAGGACTGCTGAACTGTATGAGGCTTAGAGTTTGACAGGGAGAAATGGAACTGGTGTGCTTTTTCAGCTTATCCTCCAACCCATACTGCTGGGCATTTATGCACATTGTTCATGACTAATGTGAATATTACAGAATTAAGAATATAGGAATTATAGAATATAAAGGCATTCAGCTGTTGTTGTTTTATACTGCAAAGCTGACCCCTACCCTTTTCAGCCCACCTTACCTCTCTTCTTTTTGTTTATGTCGTCAGTCCAAGACCATCAGATCCTGAACATTATGTAGAAGGCAGTCCCTGATTGCAACCTGAAATCAGAGAAAGTCTGCAAAGTCCAGCAAGTTTCTCTAAGGAAAACCTGGGACAGTATTGGTCAGGCTAGGAAGCTGGGACTAGGCAGGGAAAGTCTTACAAGGTAGTAAGTAGTTCAGTCTGGGGGAAATCCAAACTGGTGCTCTGTATTTTTTACAGAAGCTAGCAGTTCTTCTGGCGGTCTCACCTGTGCAGCCTAAGACTACATGAATACAATTATCCTGTCATGAAGTGAAAGCTTCCAGTAAAGATTTCTGGTAATGTTGTGTAGTACTGCTAGTTTAGAAATGCAGAAGGCAGGCATGCTAATGAGAGTACCATTACTGTGACATTACTCACCAGTCTCACAGTCTGCACGGTCCTCAGTACACAGATAAAAACTTAGAGATTCTCTGAGGAATTGCAAGGGGCTTGGCATTTTCACATTACATGTGAGCTGAAATACTGAATGCAAACTCTCTTGACAAAATGGTTTCTGCTTCAAGTTTCCAGAGTGATGCAGAAAAGCAGTATCCTACAGGAATGCAAAGATTCCTCCATGTATGTTACCAAGACACTCCCATACCACAGGAATGTGCCTGCCAGCCCTTGGCTAATGTATTTAATTACAGATTTATAAGGCAATATGCTATTTAATCAAAGAAATGGCTAATACAATTGTGTTTGACCTCTTTCTTTTATTAGCATATTTTATCTTCATATTTTACAATATAATAAGTTATATATACAGCATTAAACAAAGTTATTAGAAAGTAAGCTTTGGCAAGACCTACAGGATTCTTTTTCAATCCTGTATGTCTCTTGTATAACAATAAAAATACTGTATATGAAATAAAATAATGTTAAATAGCCTGTGTTCACATTGGCACCATAAGTTTCAAAACCCTAACTTTTCATGGCCCAATAAACATAAAAAAAGAAGATTCCTGTATCTTCTTTATCTTCTTTTTAACAAATACGTGATGTGTAGTTTTAAATGACACATAAAACATAGGAGGCAGTCCACTGAATAACACTGCAGTTACACACTGGCACAAGAAAAATAGAATCGTGATGCTTTCTTCTTTTTTCTTTCTTTCTTTCCTTTTTTTTTTTTTTAATTCTAGTAGCAATAGTAAAAACTGCAAATTCATGGTCTTGAAAATCATGTTGAAGATTGCTGAGCTGTAAGCAGATCTAGAAATCTTATCAAAGCCTGTTGAAATCTGTATGAATTTGTCATTGATTTCAAGACAGCAAGAATTTCACCCCTAAATTCAACATCAATCATCTAGTTAAATTTCAAATAAATGCGACTTGCTGCATCATTGAAACAAGAGTTAAAGTCTTACCAAATTTGGCATATGCAGATTAATGAAGAGTGTGTTATGATGTGAAAGAAAGGGTAGAAAAAGAATAATGAGAGGGATAGGTTTCATGTTGCAGTATGCACTTTCCCTGATATACAAATCAAGTGCTGAAAAGATACTAAATATAGATGTTAAAGAGTGATGCTAAATGTTTTGCACAATTATGATACTATCATAGATAAAACCTAGTTAATAAGTGATGGAATACTAGTTGTTAAATTCTGGGTAATAATTAATATTTTTAATTGCATTTTGGAATTTATGAAGTATTGCTCTGTAATTGGCATCTCTTAGTTTAGTGTTTGCACTTAGTGAAATTAATCTTCACTATTTTAGCGATGAATTAGGCAAATAGGTTTGGTGACAGACACTGACTTGTGGTCTGAATGAGTTTTAGATAAATTTTAACTATGAAAGTCAGACATTAGTTAAAAGAAAAACAAATTAGATCAATTTTTGTACTTCACAAACTCACAATAATGCTTTACCTTCCAGATGAGTTTGATGTCACTGGTGGATTCTGTGCTCATGGTCTAGGCTTACAAGAGTATATCGCATTAAGAAACACTTTTTCCTCTGCATTTCAAGTGTCTCTAAAGAAATCTACTCTTTTTACTCTTTGTGTCACATGTGCACCACTGCTGTCTGAAATTCCTCTGGTTAGAATATAATTTGATATATAGATGTCACTATTGGAAAAGTATATTTTTAATGGTAATGAACAATCTGGTTTTGGTTTTGATTTTTTTCTTAACAGTAAAGAAAAGAAGATTTTGCTCTCAACTTGCAAGGAGTAACTGCCCACTTTAACTGCCCACTTGCCAACCAGCTTGTCCTCAGCAAGCCAGCAGTTTGAATTTATAGTTTCTGAAATATCAGTATGGACCAAGAGTGCATTTGTATGTATTATGTAGATTGTTTTGAAGCACTTCAATCTGTAAATTGTGTTGACTCTTTTTTCGTGTAGCATAGTTAGTCAATCTGAGGACTGTTCATATACACCTATGCACATAATGCACATACTCCTAGATACAACAAACCCATAACAAGGTAGGAAATGAAACTGGTTGGAGAGGATAGAAATGTACGTGCCTAATGTGTATTAATTGATACTGTGGCTGTGGTACTGCTTCTGGCTGTAACTGTTAAACTGATGCCTTAGGTTTTACCTTTTATATTTCTCAAATCCTGTACTAGCTAGTGTGTAACTCTGAAGTTTCTTGTGGCCTGTTGGCTGCTGTTCTCTCATGCTGGTTAGACATAACAAACCTCTCTAGGTTTGCTCTTCAAGGACACCAGGCCCCAAAATGTGTAAACTAAAGCCACTAAAGAGGGGGGGGGAAACCTGGGGTAATTACATCATTAACTGAGGTTATAATTGGAGAATTAACCCTGATATGCAAATGGACCAAACTTATAAAAGTGTGAAGAACCCGTGACCCAGGGTCCATCTTGGGTGCAGCCTTTTGACTGCCCAGGGTGTACCATTGGAAGGCCCTTCAAATAAATACCTACTATTATTCTCTTATTCTTGTCTAGTCTCTGGTTTAGGTGGGCCACCACAATGCATCAACACCATTGAACCACTGAATGAAGCCCTAAGAGACAGGAATATTTTCAGAGAGCTATTCAATTCCTTTCCTGAAGGCCAGGCAGGAAGGTCGATACCAGCAGGGTTATTTGCCCTTCTACTCATGCACAGATCACTAAAGGGATATTTGTGTGTCCACTTACTATCAGTAACTGTTTAACATGAGCATTTTGTTTAATGATATGTTTCATGCCAAGCTTCTTGGGAGATTTCTGCTCTTGTTTTGGTAGATGCGTAACTTCACTTTCAGAAGTCAAAGAGAAGAGCTTCCCCTTGGTTATCGTGAACAATTAGGTAGAAGAAGCATCCACGGTCTTTAGTCCAAAGTCTTTGATGCAGTGCTTACTGGAATCACACTTCTTTGGGCTGATGTGGAAGTGCAGGGCCCAGACAGGCATGTCAGGATGTTCCTGCTGGGTCAGGAGCCGGCATTGCTTGTGCCCACTCCAGAATGTCTGCACACAAGGATTCAACAGCATCCAATCGCTCGATTTGCACCAGTTTGGTGAGCAGTTCTGGGATGCTGTAGCCTGCTGTGCTGATGCGGTCAAACAGCTGCATGCCATCTGTCATCCCGCCAATCTCATCCCTCTTCAGCCCAAAGCTCTCGGCCAGGTGGCGCCACGTTTTCACGATGGCTTTCTCTGTGTTGTAGGTCGAGCTGAGCATTCGGCTGGTCTTCTCCAGGCAGTCAAATGGCAGCTCCGTAGGGCTCAGACCTGCAAAGGGAGGGATGGCTTTTCAGGTGGCTCTGGGTACAAGTCTTGACATTTATTTAAGTACAACAGATTACACTGTTAGCAGTGAATACAGCTAAAATCTTAAGTGATAGCTCATGATAGGTCTGTCTAGCCCCAAAGTTATTCCTTTATATTACCTAATTAATTCTTCATTAGGATATCATAATTAGGGTAAAAAGTTGCCTGGAAAAGAAGTAATAGATGGGTTGTATGAATGCCCGTGGCTCTGCCCATTGCTTCAACAATTTACTAGCTGTTAGAAAAAGTATATTGCAACTGTGTCCCTAGTGAGCAGCCCCATTAATACACCTCTGCACACCAGTCTCAGTGTCTGAGCTCCAGAGACAGCTTTGACCCTTCCCTGAGACTGTCACAAGCAGCTGCTGAAACACATCTGTAATTGAAAGTTGCCCTTGTAGAAAAGTGAGAAATGAGGTGAAGCAATGATGCCAGACGCAAATATAAAGTCCCTGCAAGTGCTTAGCTGTCATTACTATCATGAATCTCTAGGGAGGATTTAACATTCATCCTGTGGGGAAAAGGCTATTTTCTCCTGGACGTATTTTCTATGTATTCATGGTCAGAAAACAGAGGAGAGAATCAGCTACAGCATTTTTCCCAAACAAGTCTTTTGCTTTCTGTAGTTTTCTTACTCAACAGCAGTAATCTGATGGGAGACAGAGCTGCCTGAATTACAGAATAATCATACACAAAGTGTGTGTGTGTGGTGTGGGAGGTAAATACAGTCACATCTCCTGTTCTGCAGGGAACTTAATTCGTGTCTCTTCTGCTAAAACACTTCAGGTAGTCAAGTGCTAAACAGGTTCAAAATCCTTATAGCCTGGAAACTCCACATGTTGTGAGATATGGGACAGAATTTAGAGAAGAAGAGTAGGTTGAGACTTGTCTTACCCTCAATCCTGACCCTCCCCAAATCCGACTTTCATATTTAGAACTATTTTTTATCTATTATCTAAAGAAATAAGTCCAACAGGTTTCCTCTAGATGGGGAATGCAAAACTGCTTCTTTGCATCTTGGCCTGTTTGTGTGTCCCAACACAGCCCATCACAACTCTTCCTGCTCTCCATGGGAAGGAAGCTCACGCACGTGCCCGGAGAGAAGCCATGGTGTGCTTCAGCCCAAGCCCAGCCTGGACAGCTCTGGGGTCACGGCACCACAGGGTTCCTGGCAAGTGAATACAAATCTGCCTACGGTGTCTTCTGTGGTTTGGGATTATTTTCCATAGATAGTCAGCGGGCCTTCTTATTTTATAGCAAATGCTTGTGATCTAATTTCATGCTGTTAGCATAGGTGCAAATTGTACACTCACCTTCTGCAACGTCACATACGTTAGCATACACGTCAAGTATCTTTTTCCTTCGACTTTGAATCTAAATGAAAAGAGTTTTATTTCAGTTACAAGATTAAACTAATTTTTCAGTTACAAGATTAAACAATTAGAAGACAGCAGTGGAAAGTCTGTGGGACATCTCCATTTTATGAGGTTTTCATACACTGTCCTTAAGGGTCCCTTTTGAAGACTCAAAGAAAATGACACAGCAATTATTCCATGAAACATAAACATATTTATGATTTCACTTGCCACTGCTAGAGTCTTTCATTCCAACTTCTAGACTTTTTTTGGGAGCAAGTACTTTTCTGCTCCAAGTGTTTGTATGTTTTATTTCTCTTTCAGACTGACGCAAACTCCTGAGAATGAGGACAAATCTGGTACCATGTATGCGAAATTAATGTAGGGTTGTCCAGGTAAACTAGGTCAGGACTGGATACAGGGAATTAAATTCAAACTGAAATTGCCTTCTTCTGATAATCTAAGAGGACTGAAGAGGAGGGGCTCTTCCTTTCTGTCTCTTGACATAGACCTGCTTAGTGCCTTACTAATTAACTGAAATATTTTACAGATAGATTTAAAAAAATAAACCAGTGAATTTTTGGAGAGAAGAAAGCTGGGAGTCCCAGGGAATCTAGTCATTTTTGACAAAAAAGAAACAGGACTGAAAACCTGACATTTTTCAAGCTAAAAATGGACATTTTAATATAGTTTCATTTAGCAAAATATTCTCAAGTTTTGGCTTTGGATTCAATGTGGAGTGAAAATAAATGTCAAAATGTCATGAGCTCTCAGGGACTGAAATTTTCTTCTCTGTGCCAGCTCTCATTAGGACTGAGCTTTCTGAAAAGCTGTCTTTTCGATAGGACTCTAGCATTATCTCCACAAATTTGTCACTTTTCACTGCAAAGGAGGCTTGAATAAAAGCTCTGCTTTCAGTATTTTATTTTGTGGAAAGATTTTCCTCATTTTATTTGGGCTGTAAAGGGCAAGGCACATCAATGACGTGGATTAATGGACTTGCAGCTGGAGAGCACAAAGTGGCTGCTCCACCTGAGGCGTGCCTGGCAGGCACAGTGCGAGTGCCTTGTCCGCAGGGCAACACAATGCAGACACTGAGTGTTGCTCACATCTTCCTCATGTAATTTACATGTGCTGAGTCAGTCACGTTGCTATTTTAGGCTTGGATTACCTGTTTTAGAACCTTGAAAACAGGAAATTTTCTTTTAATAGGGTTTATTAAAACTTCTCCTAAGAAAACTGTTGGATGCTTATTTTCATTCTCCCCTCACTTTTAGAAGAGAGAAGAAGGTTAAGTAATTCCATGAAGAATTATGCAAGATGCTCTTTTTACCAGAGGCAGAAGATGGGAGATTTTTAAACCTTAAGCTGAAAGCAAACAGGAAATATTTAGCCTGATGATCGTCTCTGTGGCAGCTCATTGCAAATGGGTTTTGTTATAACTAGGAAGAAGAAGGCTTGGTTAATAGCAAGCCTCTAATTTTCTTTATCCTTGTCTAACTGCTCTGAATACTCTCTCCTGTGCTATTAATGCTACTTAATTCCCAATCTGAAGAAAATTACTGCTTTTCTAGCTTCTGGCAACTGGCTTAATTGTGACATCTTAGGTATGGAGTGGAGAATCTTGATGCAATCTGCGCCTTCATTGAAAAGTCTGTCTTCAGCCTTGTCAGCTGTCTTTAGTCCATGAGGAAGTGTGTTAGAACAGGTCTGGAAGAAATAGTTCATGCTTAAGGTGCACTTATGGGCTATCTATCTAAATGACTCTGGAGAATGTATCTATGATCCATGATCTTTCTAAGGTAACCTGTTCCTTATTAAATATTCAGATTTCATGACGGCCCTAGATGTATTATCCTATTTCAAGCCAGTGCTTGCAAAAGTATCATCAAGTTGGATATTTAGAGAGACCTCAAAAACCCGAACTTTAAAATGTGAGTATTGGAGTAGTAAGTTATTTTCAGATGGTCATAAATGTCTACAACTACAAAACTGTTTAACTTGCGTTGAGACATTGTGTCTGATCTCAGCTGAAAAGTGATGTGTTTTAGAAAGTTTGAGCGGATCCATCCCAACAATTCAAAACATGCAAACATGAAAAGATGCATTTTCAAACCTATTTTTTTCTTAAACAATATCTGATGTTTGATATTAATGATGTGATTTTGACCT
Source organism: Corvus brachyrhynchos (assembly GCF_000691975.1). NCBI lineage: Eukaryota > Metazoa > Chordata > Aves > Passeriformes > Corvidae > Corvus > Corvus brachyrhynchos. The sequence continues at coordinate 5,546,753 of NW_008238464.1, forward strand.
AGATATTGCCATTTTAAAATAAATTTGAAATACTGAAAAAATCTTAGCAGACACCTTCTTTTTAAGGATAATTTGATGTTAACACAAACTAAAAGTTTGTGGCCTTAACTGTGCCTTAAAATACTCCAAGTTAGAAAAAAAGCCCTGAGCATTACATAAAAAAAAAAGCAGGAAGAAGCAAAGGCCTTCCACAGCAAAACAGTGGATTACAGAGTCCTTCAGAGCACAGGAATGACCTTCAAGCCATGTGTATGTTTTTCAAAATTCCACATGGAAACCAAGCACAACACCGGATATTACTGAGAAGTCTGTGCCATGGAAATACCGATGCAGCTGGGTCAAGGTACTCAGATGCTCTGCTGTCAGCTGAATCCTGCCATGCTGATATATTGTTTTACTGTCTTAGCATTAGCTATAACAGGGGATTGCTGTTATTTGGGGTTTTTCTTTCTTTAAACTGTAAATATAACACTCAAAAAAGCAAAGTAATTAGTCTTGTAGAAAATTTGATTATCATCCCTGAACATTCTACATGTCATTATGCAAAGAGATTCTATAAGAAATTTGTCTGGAGAAGCTCTTGTACATCAATCTGATCTACACTACAATGCATTTTGGGGGGTGATAGCTTATATATTTTTTTCTTAAAAAAAAGTAAAAAAACGGTCTCAATTTTTAAATCTCAAGGTAGCCTTACCCCAGTTGATTTATTGCTTGTAGAAGATTTATCTCTGGCCAAATGCACTAAAGATAACAAGCATCTCTCTGGAGTCCCTTGCTTGTCAACTGCAGCTTCTTCATCACTATCCATACTCCGGCTTAAAAGTCGTTCATTCTCAGAAGATGCATCATTTTCACTGTAAAATGAAGGATATGGTTATCTTAGTGAAGCCTCTCGAGCTGACTCCAGCCATCTCCGTTTCGCTATCCAAGAGTAATTGAATAGAATTGTCTTCCATTTTTTAAAATGCCTTTCCTCCGAAATCCTGTGAGTGTAACAGCCTTCACCAGCGCAGGGTGTATGTGCAATGCCCACCAAGTCACACAGTCACAGGTAGCTTGCAAGAATCTTTTCAGAGAGGGATTTTCCAGCTGAGGACAGTGTTTAGCTCACCTTAATCATGTTACCCAGGCAGGTTTGGCTACTGGGCAGAGACAAGATGAGGAAAACTACCACAACCTGCCATCCAGATGATGCTACGAACAAGGGGTTTCCTTAAGGCCTGTAGCAGCTATTTTTACTCTTCCTGCCTAGAAAGGGAAGAGGAACCTCACTAAGGCCATGTGAGTGAGAGCTGCACGCAGATCCCAGAAATTAGCCTCTCAAAAGAGTAGATGGAATCCCAAGAGCGGATGAATTGGTCACAGAGAGAATGGGGAGGACACAGGTGTCTCTTCATGATATCTGTTATCATCTCTTAGAAACCAGAGGGGGAAAAGCCTACTAAGGCACCTGGTCTTTGCCCTGCTGCAGCAACTTGCCAGCACACCCATCGAATTAGTTCATGTGTTCCACTGTACCAGGATGAATGATGACCATGTGCCTTCCCCATTTCAGTGAAACTAGCAATATACTTATCTTTTACCCACCTTTTGGCAGCCTTAGCTGGAGTAGCTGTAAGTTTTTCAAACTCTTCTTTCTCAGAGAATATCACAACATTATCTGTAGAACAACAATTAGAGAAGTTTAAATTGGCAATAAGTTTCCAAACCAGTGCTTTGTGTCAGGAGCTAGCTCTGCTGGCAACCTTGCTGACAAAATAAATCTCTCTGCTGTATTTTTAGTTGCTATCAGAGGATTAAGTGACATTCTGGAAGTATAAAAAACTGTTATAGACCATTCTTTAGTAAACTGATACGGGTTTTATACACTCCAAAGGAGAAATTGTAATTAAGAGAAATGTATTAAGAGTATTTAAGCCCAGTGTTGTCTTGGATAGAAAAAGCAAAACTAAACCAACTTGTACCTTGTACTTCTTTCTTCTCTTCTTGTGTGTTAGCCTGAGCTTCGACATTTTTTACTGAGTGGCTCTTGCAACAGGCTAGAATATACAAATATAACTCTAATTATTCTCAGAAGCTTTCTAAAGAGAGCATTTGCCACTAAAATTTCACCTG
>NW_008238464.1:5548886-5561027 GCF_000691975.1 Corvus brachyrhynchos
ACCGTGAGCAGATGGTTTTGTTTTTACAATGTAAAACATGATAATGAGGACAATGGCGATGGCCATTATGAAGATGGTAGACATGGCAATTATAAGAGCTGTAGCCAGATGTCCTTGTCCTGAAAGATCTGCTGGAATAAAAAAAAAAATAAAGGAGCAACTCTTAGGATCAGAGAATAGTTAACAGTTTGCAGTCTGCTCTACACATAGTTTGCATAATCTTTTAGTTGATCTGAGTCTTGGTTACTTGTTAAGCATTGAAAAACTTAGTGTTGCATCTCAAAGGCAAGTTAATTAAAATTTTTTCAAAATTTTGATATATATGCATAAACCATTCATTAAAAATGTTTGATGGTATGATCCATCAGATACAAAGATGCAGGAAGTTGTATTTTAATATGGGAAGCTTTACATAAGCAAGAGTAGAAGTTTTGTAGCACTGCATTCTGGGAATCAGCATTGACAAGACAAAACCCAGTAAATATACAAAGAGAGTAAGAGCTAAAATGACTGTTGATAACTGTGGCTGCCTCAAAAGCTCTAAGTTAAAAGGGGGACACTGCACACACAGAATAATGGATGTTTTTCTAACAGATACTTAAAAAGCAGCATGACTAGAAGGTGGATTTAAAATAAACTATATGAAAAGATATTCAGAAAGAAAACTTAGATGCAAAAGGCTAGAATTGAAAAGCCATGAAAGGATGCAGAAAATCACAGATATGCTGAAAGGCATGAAAACTTCAATTTTTCTGAAAACATGATCCCAACAGTCGTGTTTTCAGACAGTACCAAGACCAGCATTGTCAGTACCTCATTAATTGCACCTTTCCCGTTTTGTCTTCTCAGGTTCAAAAATTTTAAAAGCCTCCTAATCATGCTGGAGAGCTGCTTATGTTAGCTCAATAAGAGACTGACCATATTTGTGCATGAAGTTGTTTTCACCATTCTAAGCTAAGCTTTGCTGAGACAGAGTGCTATTTCTGTAGAGCTACAAATAATGAGCTAAATTTATTGCTGGCATCACTGAGTACGGCTCAAATACTTTTTATGTTCAGCTGACTGAAACAGCAGTGTTGATTAACTGAGGAACAAAAATGAGTTCTGAATTATTTCTAATAGCAGTTTTAGAAATCTGGAAATGGTGACAATGGAAAGTGCAACAGATACTTTCAGTTTGGTTGCACTTTGTTGATGCCCTTTTCAAAACAAGGAGCTGCTAAATGAACCCTGTGAGTGCATTCTTACCTTTGTGAGCATGCTGGTAAGGCGAGAAAGTGCTTGTGCCAGAGGTACTTGGGAAAATGGCTGAAATGCCAGAGTTAGCGCCTGCACCTGGAATATAAACAGAAACACCATAAAATTCCATGGTTACTTTGTCCAGTCAAAGGGATAGGTTGGCTCAAGGAAAGAGAGCCTCTACTTGTCTTGGTTGTATTCCCATTTATTAGCAAAGGACCCATGAACTGCTCGCTCTTTGAAATGTCACTAATCCCAAAAGGTGCTCCTGGTACACTGGAAGTAGGGTTACAGACCATGTTTTTGCATACTGTCCAGAAGGAGTGGAGTCAAACTCCTGAACAGATATGAACTCAGAAGAAAAAGCCAACTGCTACACATAGATTCCCATGTTATGGATCTGTCCTGGGTAACCGAAGGTTTTCCAGGATCCAGTTGACAACTCAAACTGCTTACAACCCACTCTTCAGTATTTGCAACTGCAGACTGAGACTTAGCTGGTAGATTCATCAAACTAGTGCTTCTCACAAGCATCCTTCACTAGCAGCATCACTGTGAAACTGGGATGGTATGCACACCCTCATGACACCACAGGAAAACATAGGGACAAATAATGGTGTTGATTGCTTTTCTGTTCCATGGAGCTGTACTGTCATAAAAGGGAATATTAGCATTTCCTGTAATGTAACTGGGCAGTATGTTTCTTATGATTTCCTGTTAGTCCAAATCTATATTCTGGGGAGAAGGAAAATTCACTGAAACAGTAAATGAAGAAGTTATAGGAAAACTTCATCCTTTCAGAGGGGTGAGATTGTCCAGTAGGGGTTTCCAGTTCTAAATTCTACAGTCAAGGTTAATCTTTCAGTTAGTGTCATGCACCAAGTTTTCAAAGCATTAAACCAATTCATAAAATAACATATTTTGACAATAGCAATACCACGTATTATTTGGAATAAAGCTGTTGATGGGAATGCTTTTATATAGGAGGGTGTTTGCATAGTATTCCAAAACAGAACAAAAATATTAGGGTTGGGAATAAATGTTATCTTCATCCTCAAATGAATTTAATGCCATTGGTAAGCATGTAATGCAAACAGCTTCTATCAACAGACACGGAAAAACATTTTCTGTCTTGGAGGAGGTATGAAATTCCTCCTGCTTTGTATTAGCTGTCTGTGGAAAAAGTCCAGTGATAATTAAATTCAGCAGAGCTAAAGGCAAAAAGCTGTCCCAGTCATCTGGTAAGGTGTGCACAGCACATGGCTCCACAAGGTGGTTGGGCAAGTAGAGTAGGTGAGAGCTCACTGTGCCATTCTTTTGACCAAGTAAATATTCAAAGAAATCAAATCACCAGGTAAACATGACAAGAAATCAAGTGGTCTGGAATGGTTCTGTGGTGAAGAACAAAGCAATATGCACATTCTCCAAATGAAGAGAAATGTTTTTTAAAAAAGAAAAAAAGTACTGTCTAAAATAAAACCTGTCAGCATCTTGCAAATGAGAAATGTACATTTAAAGAGGTTACAAAGTATGAGTTGCAGATGTCTCCTAAAGAAATTTTCTTTAACAATCACAAAACCTCTTTCAAACATCATTCATTTGAAGGAAATGGATTAACTCATTATAATTGGTATGTTTTCAAACTGAATAAGGATTTCCATAAGGTTTTAAATATAGTAATTTATTAGTTCAGATGCTTTTTGTATTTTGCAAATGAAGGCTAGATTACATAAGTCTTGCATCTGGTCCTTTCTCTGTGACAGATTTCCTTCTAAGAAGAATTAGTTATGAGCTCCAGAAACTTCAATGCAGTAGTAGGCTCTCTAGGGATCAGTAAATGAAGCTGTCATCTGCAGGTAGTGGACATTAAAGACAGGTACAGAATAAAAATGTGTAAAATTTTCAGCAATTCTTCCTGAAACTGAAGTGAATTATCCTTGGTCACGACCTCTGTGTTTACACATTGTGGCTGGACAACAGAGGAAATTTAGCAAATGGCCAGTGGTGTAGCCTGATGCTTTCCTTCATGTTCATGCACAGCCACCAGGCTTACGCCTATTCTTGCAGCCCCCCTGGCAAATCCAATTGCAGCCAATTGGAATTCTGCGCGCTCCTTGCAAGCTGCAACAAGTCAACAATAGCTTCTCTGACACTGCCTCTCAGTGCACACAGGCAAGCTGTGCTGCTTTGTCTGCCTGGAGTTTAGCTAACAAGCTTCAGCTCATCTCCTCTGCAAGTGAGTTTTAGGAAACTCGCCTCTGTTTTCCATCACTTGAAGCATGAAGTCATTGAAGTATTTCTGCCTAATAATCTTTCAGTTGGTTGGTATTGTTAACCTCGTGTTTTTCGCCCATCTGTGAAAGGAAGTAGAGCCTTTCCAAGTGGGAAGTCAGGCAGCAGGAAGTAGCACAGGAAGGATAAGGAGGAAAGTCACCACTCCTCATTCAGCATCATTGCCACACTTCACCCAGCTCTACACCAGGGCAGGGCGCATTGCCCACACCATGCACACGTGTGAACACCCCCCCCCCCCTCTTCTGTGCACACCAGTGAGAGCCTCCAGCCCCAGAGCCTGTGTGCAGAGTGTGCTTTGCACAGGAACGGAGCCACCTCCTTTGTTCTGTAGTGCTGGCATGGCAAAATCAAGGCTGGTGCTAGAATGTGGTGGCCTTTTACATATGCCTGGGTGGGAGTTAGTCATTACACATATTTTAAGTCTGCTGTCAAATTTAATAATTTGGCATATCCATTATGAGCCAAGATTTTTCTTTAGATGTGGCTTAGAAGAAAGTGCCAATTCATGCACCTGCACTACAAGAGGAACCAAACTGCCAGCTTCTGTGGAATTTCAGTTTATACCACTTTTGTATGAGCAAAAAGAAACAACTCATAGCTGCTGCTTTTTCCCAGTCAGCACCAAACCGTGACTGCAATGCCAGTTGTTCCTGTGCACATCCAGTTTTGCATCCCAATCACATTATTAATTCTGCTTCCAATATAGATGGCACATCATCTAAAAAGACTTAGATATAGCTCAGGCAGAGACATCCTAAGGTGTTATAGCACAACATATGGAAACAACTCTATTTTTTAAACAAAGACCGATGGCTATAAAATAGCTGTGCAAAAGAGTGGTTTATATTCTTAGACACCTGTATGTAATACTGTAGGAATGTGATAAAGAAATTAGGAAAGAAGTTTATCACTGGTGGTTGGTAAATTTTTGCATTTTAAACGGTTTTTTGCAAGAAAACTGTGATTTAGTTGTAACTTTCTTGGAGTCTAAATAGAGTTTCAATAAAAAACTGCTCCATACTTGTTGTTTAAAAGAACAATTGAATCTGTATTCACATTTGAATGTTTGGGGATTTTAACTCAAAAGATAGCTTTAACTTAAATTGCCATCCAGATGCCTTTTGTCCTTTCAGGAAACAAATGCTGGGCAATGAAATACTTTTTTCTTGTTTCAATGAAGCTTTCTGCTTTATGTAACAGACTATTACAGTTGTTCTTGTATCTTGAAACAGAACTTACAATAAGAAGTGACGAACAAAACTACCAGATTTGTGAGAGGAGCAGGGGGAGAGCACAAGGAAAGGAGGTTTTACCACCATGCCCCCTTGCAAGTGTTTGTGAGTGAATAAAATCTGGTGCAGTAGGAGACCATATGTGCCCCTGACATATGTTGCTGTGGGTATCAACTTACTGGTCCATTCAAAGGACTGCTGCTCACAGACAGCAAGAGATTTTTTTTGAGTCTATTTAATACTTAATAACATGTTATAAAAATCTCCAAAATGTGTGCACAACAGACTATCAGAGTGATCATAAAATAAGACGCATTTTAAAAAATTGTTGTCTATATATTAATCTCTTTCTTGTTCTTGAGTGCAGCTTGCTTTCTCCTGATGCATCCCTCCTCTCCCAGACATAGTCCAGCTATGAATGGCACAGACAAGCTGCAAGTGCCATCATTGAGACTCTTTTATGGGCTGAAGTAGGATAAAGCACACATGCAAATAAGTAACTATCAGCCTGAAATATGAGATGAAAAATAGATTATACTGAGTTGAAATTCAATAAAAATAGGCAGCTGATGGCTGACAAAGTTAAAATTGGATTTTAACTAAACCTAGTTACAAATAAAGACCTAGATATGTAGAAAGCAGAGGTCAGAACTTTTAAATAATGTAAATCTGTATTCAGGTACTTACATGAAATATTTGCCTTCAAACTTAAGGAAACAACACTTCAAATGGAATGCCTGTGCTCTTGCAAAGTCATGGAAGCTAAAGCAGCTGTCAAAGCCAGCCTTTTTTCTGAGGTGCCTACATATGACTTCAGTAACCAAACATAAACCAACTCTGAAAATATGGCAAATCACTGATAACAGAACATATCCTAGGCAATGGAGGATTGCCTGAGTGACCTTTATTTTATGGAATATTATAAGTTACTCTGATATTTTCTGGAGCCACAGATAGATACTTCAGTTAGTGTAGGTAGTTATTACACCAGGAAGAGCATGAAGTAAATTAATTTCTGAGAATTAAACTTTTAAAAATGAGGGAAGTTCCCCCAGACTTTTGTTTTCAATCTGGTCAATCTCTCTGTAAGTAACCACATCACATAAAAGGAAGTATTTTCTTGCTGCTGTGCTCTCTGTAATTCTATAACTATTTTATTTCTCTCTCCTTTTATTTTGCCAGGGCAGGGAAGTGATGATGCTTATAGGCCACATGGCCTTAGTATGACAATTTATTTGCGTCTGTTGAAGCTTTGTGTAGGACTCACTGGGAGCTGTAATTATTGCACAGCACTGGAAAGTCATAGACAAGAACTCCATGAACTAAGCCTCTGTCCAGGAATTCAGTGTGATCACCACTTTCTCTTGCAACATGAAGGAGATAATTGCTATTTAAACTTTGCTATCATGACTTCAGAGTATCGTAAGGAAGAGAACAGACCTGCCTTGAGCCAGTCTCTCATTTCCCTGGTGTCCTGGTGGCCAGACTGTTGGTACAAGGCTGCAGCTCTGCAGGTTTTTCAGCTCCTGAGCTTGGTCAGAGCAATCCTGCAGAGACCTGCAGTGTCTCCCACGGGCGGGTGGTGCTCCCTGTGGCAGATGCAGCTCCAGCACCAGTGAAAACATCAAAGCCATTGGAGTGGTTTTACTGGGAAGAATTGCACCGGGACCACATACCCTCCTGAGGGATACCTGAGCTCAGCTTTCCCAGCAGCTGAAGACAGCAAAGCCCACATTTTCTTCTCAGATCCCTCCCCATCAAGGCTGATGGCTGAAGCTGGCCAATTTTATCCTAAGGTTAGGTTCCTTTCCTAATATGGACAAATCCTTAGGGGATGAGAATCAGGCCGTACCACCAGTGAATAATAAAGCACGACCTTCAACATTTCTCCAAGTACACATGTGAAGAGGAAATGGGTGTTCAGAGATCAAACAACTCAAAAAAAAGAAAAAAAGTTTGTTAGTTCCAGATAACAAGCCTATTCGTTTGTAGGCATAATTTGAAACAGAAGGGGAAAAAAAGTCCTGATGTTGTTTGTATTACAAAAGGACAAAACTGGAAAGGAATAGAAATTAGTGATATTACAAAGAATGGAGAGTTAAAGTAAAAATCTCTGAAAGAACTATTTTAACTAATACAGTGGTTTTGGCATTAGGCTTGTGTTAAGCCCTTCAACTGAGGAGGCTGAGCTCTGAGTCTTCAGTATGGGTATGGATGTGCCCCCCTGATTACAGCTCGTCACACGAAGCCATCGTCAGTCAATTTTTCCATCTCATCTGTTTAATTCTTTTTGAAGGTCTAATGATACAATAATAAAAATCCTCTTTCTATTTCTAGATGTCATTTGCTCTCTGGTATTTAAAAAGTAGCCTGACCACATATGTTTTCTTTTATTGATATTATTCTTCTTTTTGTTTTTTAATTTTCCCAAGCTATCATTGGTAGGTGTGAGACGTAAAAACTTACACAAGTTGGTTATTGTATCTGGTTTTATATATAAAACCAGCAAAAAATATGAAATAAAATAAAATAATGAAGTAAAATAATGAAGTATTTTATGCCCATACACACTTATGAATATATACAGTAGATTAACAAGAAAACCCTCAATCAGTTGCTGAAGTTCTCTAGACCAATATACTGTGAGTGGAAAAGGATTTGCATATTTGATGTAACTGTGTAAATTCAACTTCAGAGTAAGTGTTCCTGAAGCTATTGTAGGGGGGTTGATTTTGTTTTTCTCCAACATTTTTGAACCGGAGGAGCAAATATCAAAGTTTGAAGAGAAAGAGAGAGTTAATATACATAAACTAATTGAGAGTTTCAGCTGCTAAAAGACAAAATCTCTTCCAGCAGTAACTGTACCTCTCTGCCAGAGAAACTCCATATATGGCTAAATCTTCTGTCTTTTGCATATACTTTTACAATGGATAAAAGAAAAAGAACGAAAACACCCGACATAGTCAGAGGCCTGAAGTGACTCCAGTTCCAGAGGTGTTGACAGAAAACCCAGCACCATTAATTGTGGGAAGCCACATCTTAGAGTGATTTGGTGTTCATTACCTTAATGCTTTGATTTACATGGAAAACCTGCCTCCCCTCCCGTTTGCAGTGCTGTTATTTATCACAGAGGTATCATATCCCCATTTAGTGTCAGCAAGGGGCATTGATGGCTCATGAGTGCCTCAAGCACAGCAGAAGTTCTCAGCCTTTGGCATTTCTCATCATGCTCCTCTGTGCTCAGCAGGGAGGCTCCTGCACAGGAGACTCGAGGGAGCTGCGTGCTGAGAGGCCAGAAATCTTAGACAGCTGTTTCACAGTGCACAAGGTAGGACAAACTTCAGTCTTTATGGTGAAGTTTACCTTTTTCACAGTAAGCAAAAGCTTTCCTGCTACACAGCACACATTGTTATGCTCATGTATGCACAGCCCTTTCCCTGTGAGTCCCACTGCCTACAAGCTGCCACTGAAGCCTGTTAATCCTCCCAGGCTGCAGAACTGTTGCTCCCATCCTTCAGACCAGTGAGATTTTCAACACCATAAACTGGTGACATGTTTGGCTCAATTAAACCTCCGACCTCTGTGAAGCATCTCCCTTTCCTCCCCCTCTTTTCCATGCTATTTTGTGCTATTTATGTCTCAAGTCCTTTGAGAGGGAAAAATATCCCAACAAGGTGACACAGGCCCATCAAGAAATTTCTTTCTCACTTCAAGTCCTTTTTACTCTAATATTTCCAGATGCCTGGGCATGGGGTGTTCATCTTGTGTCCTTGGCCATTCAAGTTTTATTGACTGCATATGAGCTGAAAAATATTTTCTTACCCTTTGATCAAACCCAAATACTTTTCTGCCAGATAAAACGTGTCATCAGACAAATTCCCTGAGCAAGTTTCCATGCAGGGGCACATACCCCTGGACTTGACCATCTGTAACACGTAGTCCAGGCACTTCCCCAGCAAGGAATGTTTCCAGCTAACGAGAGCACCACTGTTCTCCCATCCTGCCTCAGCCCTAATGAAGGCCTGAAACAGGATTTATCTGGCCTCACTTTTCTGTCTAGAGTTATAAACCCAGAGCTTGTCATCCCGAGCTTCCTATTTTTAAGTAATTTGCCATTCTCATTTCCTTGTTACGTGCTGGATCACCTTTCTTCAGTGGTGTGATGTACGCAGGAGAGTTTGAAAAACAGGAGCACTGGGGGAGAGGCAACACTGCAGTGTAGGGTTTAGGCTCCTGAATGCTGTTCATTGCTATTCTGAAGTCTCAACAAAGGAACAGAAGATTCCTGGGGCCATTTGGAGTTTTCATACTGGGATCTCCATCCAGTTAATAAGCCAGTTAATAAGCAGAAGTTGTTCTACACAAAGGAACCATTCCTACCAAAATGCTGGTATTATCCTTCATGTGACAGAAACTGCATCCTCATGTTAAGGTTATGTGCCTGGAGAGCATCACTTAGATGAGCTTGGAATTTGCAAACCTCGAAAAATTCCACAGTTATGCAACACTGACATATCACCTCGTCTTTGCTCTGACTGGTATAATCTGACAACAGTGAAATGTGTGAAAAAGATGATCTGCTAATACCAGATTTTACACTGCCTTCCACAGCAACAGGGAGCTTTTCAAGGGGCTCGTGCAGCAAGGCTGATTTTCCATCTGGAGTACAAATTAATGCCTATGAATTGGGGCACTGCCATTCCAAATGGGGTGCAGATATTTAGATATCCTAAACCAAATTACCTGAGCTTAGTGGTTTGAGGGACTTGGATTTTAAGACATTTTCTAGCTTTTTGAACACTTGTAATCAAATAGTTGGTTTCATGGACTTGATAAAAATGGAAATATTTAGTCTTTCTAGGACTAATGTTTTCTTTTATCTTAGTACCCAGTCAATTTGTTGGTTTATACACTTGCCTAAATTCCTCACAAAGATAATGTATATTTATTCTTGTGTTTATCAAGCTAAAAATTGCATGTAGTTAATCATTTGTGCTGATCATACTTTCCTTACAGAAACAAATTACCTATTGTATCTGCCAGATATCCTACAAAAGACAAAGATTTATTTTCTTTTAGTTGAGTTATAGTCATAAGATCTGGTGGCTTCTTCCAAAATCAGTAAGTTATAACATGTCTGACACTACTAAAAACCCATTTCAGCATGTATTTGAGACAGACCATCAGAGCTGAGCAAGGGATTAATTTCCAGCTATGGGTTAGCAGCATGCATGGCTCTATTCCCACCAGTGGGGCAGCCAGGTGCATCTGCATCCTCCTACCTTATCCCCTCATCTCCACCATGACTCTCTGTCCTGGGTGTGGCTGGGGTACGGCTAATGTTATTAGTAGCAGTTACTATGGGGCTAAGGTTTGGATTTGTGACCAAACTGGTGTTGATAATTCTTTCATTACTGCTGAGCAGTGCTTACACAGCACCTTTTTTTTTCCCCCTTTTCTTTTTCTCACTTTCTTTGCCCCCTAAAGAAGAAAGCAGTTTTCTGTGGGGTTGCCTCTGCAGGACAGTGCTGGTGCGAGCTGTCCCTCCTCCCCATGGCATGAGGATGGATAAACCATTGCATGTGCATGGTATGCGAAGGAACAGGTACCTCTAGGGCATCACACACACATCGATACATAATTTTTTCAATTAGCAAACTACAGACTCTTTTGTCAATGAAATACACAGAATTAATTGTCTTATCAGCGCTGACCACCATACATCAATGTCAACCCTCTAATCACTTTGCCAAAGCACATGAAAAGGTGTGATGCACCTTTTACTCCTACAAATTACAAATCTACAAATTGTCCCATGTTTTCCTCACAGGTGAAGTGAAAGTCAATTAAAAAAAATACACAGACATGGCATTTCCTGGACCTACTGGTTAAGTTACCCTAATAAGTCCTGCATGGGATATCTTAACAGATGAAAACTGGAGAACAAATGAGCAATAGTAGATCCTAAAATCAAAGATTTTTCCTCAAATGATAAGCATTCCCTCCCTTTGTTGGCAAGGCTAGTTGGAAGCAGAAATTGCTCAACTGGAGCTGGGTTTATTGCTTGAACATAATTATCATCACTGAAAGAATTCACATTGAGCGTCCAGATGATTTTAAGTCAAAACCAGATGAAATGCATAGAAATGTCAGAACACTTACATTCCTTGGTGTTGGGAGGCGCCAGCAAGCACGAGTAGCAAACCATCCCATAGATGTTCCGAGGTCTGTTTTCCAGCATGTAGTAACTGCAATGAAAGGCAAGATGAGGCAAAACAGTGCAAATTCATATGATATGACTGAACATGGCTCAGCAGCAACCAATTATATGGAGATAAAATCATTTTAAAAAACTTTTATAAGCAATTTGAGGCAAAGATTAGTCTTTCTTTTTTTTTCTTTTTCAAATTGCCTGAATAGGGACTGTGTTTCTCTTCTTCCTTTCCTCCTAAAATGTAATTAATCAAACATCTAGACATGACAAGAAGTGGTAACACTGCCTAAAACAACATTAGTCTCCCTGCTGAGTTCAAGCTGCAGTTTACAGCATGCCCTGAAATAAGATTTTTCAAAATAAGAGAATGCTGTTTTTTGAAGCAGTAATCTTTCAAGCAAGACCACCAGTTGGATACAGCTGGCTAATTTTATTCACAAACACCATAAGAATAATCTCTATCATTTTAGAACCAAATCTGAGCCAGATCATAATAAAAAATACAGGAAAGCACCACCCTTACAGGGCAAGGCAGATTAGGTTTCACAGATTTGGTTTGTTTTTTTAATTTCCTGGCTGTATTGTTTATAAATTAGTCCTTGATAGTGGAATTACAGTGTGAAGGAAGGGTTTTCATAATTTGAACTTCTGGGCTGCTAATAGTGTTGAAATAAGGTAATTGACTACTCAAGAGCTGGATCCACATGCACCCTAATGAGTAATTATATCAGAATCATACACGTGTTGATGTAACATCATACTGTTGATGTTACGGATATGTCTTTACAAATCACTTGTAAATCACTACATATTTTAATGAAGAGATTAATAAATTCATAACCCATTCTGTGTAGACAGGAACTCAACACTACGAACATTTTATGCAACTGGGGATCTGTTTTCTCTGCTCTTATGTACCTGTCAGTGCATGTGCAGTATGGGCTCTTTTCTGGAAAATGTATGCATTGTTAGGAAGTCGCTGCTGAAACAGTCCATCAAAATCAGTTGGCATATTAACGAATGGCAAATAAGGGATATAGGTCCAGCAAATAGAGTACACAGAGATGCAAGGAGGAGACAAGGCCTGGAGGAAACTCAGAGAGCAGGGGAGCTACACAGCGTTCCTCATTTCTTTCTTACTGGTTTTAAAAGATTCATCCT
>NW_008238464.1:5561334-5572195 GCF_000691975.1 Corvus brachyrhynchos
ATCTACCACTCTACTATTCTCTAAAACTTCATCTTTCCTCTCATATGGGGGCCTACATAATTTTAGGCTGTAAAGCAGTTAATAAATACACAGGAAAAGACTGCCAAACCACAAAATGAAAGAGTGGAAGGCCAAAGATACATATAAATCTATGAACAAAAATGCAGGACAGTTAGGATCCACAGCCTAATAGATGTGTTGGTTTAGGAAAGACAAACAATCCTTCTGACACTTAATTAAATCAAGCTGGTGGAATAATTATTGGTTTTCACCACAACGCAGAATGGTGGAGGACATGTAAAAAAAACTGAAGAGGATGCTCACAACCGGCAACCATTCGCTCACGTGAGTAGGAAGCTCTGCAGTTGCAAGCATTAATTACTCATCCCCATGAAGTACTGGCAACAGATTTTTGTTTCTGGTTACTTTCCAATGCACCAGATATTAAAGGTAATGTTGGAAACGTGATAGCTTTATATCACCAACTACAGAGAAATGACTCACTAGTGAAAAAACAAATTTTCACAGTGTTACTCTTCCACTATGAGATTTATTCTTTCTTTCCTTCCACCTGCCAGGCTCAGGTTTGGAGAGGCTACAGGCAAAATCCAAGAATAGAGGCTAGGGTGAAAAATGGACTTGTTTTCCTGCTTAACACCACAGTGGCTTATCTTGTGCTAACCTTGGTGGTGTCATTCCAGACTCAGGGACCTGGACCCGGGTTTAGGTCTGCCCTCCCACCGTAACAGGGAACCTGGGACCGGGGCAGGAGCTGTTCTCAGCAGGGGACAGTCTGCAGAGAGACAGCAAGGAGGCATATCCTCGGGGGAGGCATCTGCTGCCTTATCCAGACCAGCAAGGGTGGGATTAATTTCATTAGGAATTCACTGGCTGAACCTTTTCATACAGAAAACAGAGAACTGACCCTGCGTTTGCTGTAGCCATGGACAAACACACGAAATGGGGAAGTGTCAGTCAGTAGCAGAGGCATTTCTAACTGCATTTAAAAAGAAAATGATCCCATTGCAATTCTATCTTGTGAGGGGACTGGGGACATACCCCAAGCTGAAAATAGGTGCTGGGACAGCATAAGGGATACATATTATTTATACACGACCTGTTCTTACTCCTTACAGCCACTGCTGAATAAAGACAGACAACCAGGCTAGAGGGACCCTTGCTCTGACCTGCCATTGCTGCTTATAGTTGGCTGTGATCTCAGTCACACTCCAGCAACACCTAATGGATCACCCCATTGAGGGAAACAGTCTGAGTCACACCTAATTTCCACATTCTTAACCTGTCCTATTTGGCATAATGGAAGAACTTCTGGGCTGGAGCAGAGGATGAAGCCTGCAGCATCCCAGGAGGTTCAGTCTAGGTACCTCTAGAGTTCACTGGCAACTGGACTTTGGTTTTGAGGATCACAGCTTTGGAACCAAGCCTTTAAAATCTTCCCTGTCTTGCATCTTTCTTGTGAGCCTGACAATGTTATTTTTATTTTATATGGGATGACAGTGTTATTTTTTATTTTATATAGTGGATGACCTCTCCTCTTGTACCAAAGGTCTCCTTCTTCCCTAAAATTGGTCATCAGTAATAGTGAAAAAAAGGAAATTGAAGGAAAAATGTATAATTATCCAGCACTTATTTTAAGGCAAAGGACAGAGGATAGCACTTGTAACCACTGGAAAAGGCATCCAGATCAGTTTTGTCTGGAAACTTTTGTACAGAATGTGCCATATGCTCATCTTTTCCTCAGGCTTCTTTATTGAGCTGGTGAAAAACAGCAGAGGAATGAGATGTCCTTAAGTGCAGGCAGCATCTGTGGGCTGTTATCTTGGGAAGGTCTGCAGTGTGTTATGGAAGCAGTCCTCTGAAAACTGAAGCCTTGTTTTTATCCCTCACATCAGCTCAGGGGCTCTCCGAGGTTTACTGCTCAGGCAAGGGAGCACCCTCCCAGCTGCCACTCACCCTGGTTCCTGGCTGTCCCTGTGGCACTGGGGGCAATAAGGACAATCAGCTACTCACCAGCTCTCTGCTCTGACACACAGGCTCTGCATTTCCCCCACCAGAACACAGGAGCAAACTCTGAGGACTCTAAGTAGCATGAGGAGTCAGGGCAGCTTCAGAGCATGTTTTAGCTCATATTTCGTTTATCTTGGGAGTTCCATCTATTCAAGCTTGAACTGAAAGGGTGTTTCTCCTTAACTGCTGGCTTTGCCAAACAATCCCAGGACCTGAGCGTTGCAGGAGGAGCGGCACACAGCCAGATTCCGGCAGACCAGTTTCTGCTACAGGCTACACCTGTGCAAACATGATGTTTTGAGATTTCTCCCCAAGCACCAGCTGTGCAAGCTGATTATTTTCTGCCAGCACCCTGCTCCCACCTGGGTGACCTCATTAGTCCCGACAAAAATTGCAAAACAGCAACTGTGGCCACTATTTAAGTTTCTTGCTCTTTATGATGTATGGGGAGAAGTCAAGAGGGAGCTTTTTTCAAAACATATCCTAGCATCAGTCTGTTTGGCTGGCAGCAAGACAAGTCCTTCATTTTATTTGTAAACTGTGAAAATTTCACACAGACTCACTGACAAAATAAACCTGGAAGCTTGCAGGGCCTCTTTAACAGGGCTTCCTGTTCTATAGGGAGTGTGGGTTATACAGCATCTGCAAACTGCATAAAAACCAAATGTCAGCAGCAATTACTCTCTAAACCAAAGAGAAACAGTGGCAGAAACTGAAAAGGTTTGTAAGGTGAGGTTGTACTTTAGCGAATTTACTCATCCTACAAAAAACTGTTGAGAGTGCAAATATATGTCTGGGTTTGCAAACTTTCAGGTGTAATATTGTAAAGGATAAACATATCCAGTGTAGCGATTTCTTTCCTCACCATTATTATCAGAATTATACCGAGTGTAAGAGACCATTACAAAGATGGACTTAATAAATAGCATCTACTTCAAGCCCTTCAGCCAGCCTGAAACTTGTTTTGACTCTGAACAACACTACACACAACACATTAACAGCTCCTTAGACTCCTTTCTGTTGTGTAGAAAGGACCCAAGAGACTAAAATGCCTTGGTAAATCTCACTGAACAGCTATGTTAGCTAATGCTGTCAACTACTGACAAATGTGCCAGCTGTTCACATCCGGAGAGGAGATATTTTATACCCCTAAACATGCTGTAGTGCCAGCATAGACCCTACAGAGTGTTCAAGGTGCTTTCATGCAGCTCATTTGTAGGATGCAGGACTTGGAAGGTGGCACTCTGAAGCTACAGCTGGAAGCCAAGCTGGATTTCTTCAATCATTTAAAATGGCTCTGCACACCTGTGCTTGCTCCCTTTCCATTTCTAGTAAGAGAAAAAGTTTTCTAGTTGTTCCAAACAGCTATTTCTTCAGTTAGATTTCAGTAAGATTAAAAACATGTTCTTTAGGGTCCCTTCCAGGCCTAACTATTTTACGATTCTATGATTTATTAAACTCACCAATGCTTTTGAAACATTTAAATGTATTGTTTTAGCAGAGATTAAAAAGCATAATTTACCAGTATTGTACCAACAGTCAGCTTTGACATGCAGAGGCTGTCAGAGATTTTGACACTAGAAAAGTACTTCCCAGTGCCTTGGGTAGAGCAAATGTCCACAGATAAGTCCTTACCCTGGGAGACAAGGACCACACTCTGCGTCATTCTCCTGATCACCAGGCGTCATGACTGTGGCTCGAAAAAACCCCTCGCAGTCCTTGTGCCGTCTGCATATCTGGTAACCTCCTTTGGAGAACTTCTCTGAAGGGCAGGGGATGCAGCCATAGTCCTCATCTTTGGTGCCATATCCACATGTCTGCAACAACACACAGTCACTCAAAAGCAGACTTGTGCTGCACACCAACTTCTAGCAAAAGAGAATGTTCACAACCTGCTCCGTTGGCTTTGCAGCACAAGGGGAGAGAAGTCTGTCATTTGGCCTGTTAGTGTCTATCCTAAAAAGACCATGCAGGGATATAAGGATGCAGCACGCTGCGTGCTGGAGAGGGAGAAGGGGAACTGGAGCACCATACTGCTTGTAAGTGGCCCCCCATACTACTTCTATCCCAGTCCAGCAAATTGTGGAAGTGAATTTCAGCTGCTGCTTAGATAGAAAGTGAACTGAAAATGGAAGAGTAGAGAAGACTCCTACAGGAGAAACAGCTGCAGCAGGGCTATCAGCAGCTTTCAGGCTAGGAGACCCCAGAGGGAACAGCCCAAAAGGCAATGTTTGGATGAGATTTTGTAACCTCTGAACTCATATGTCCCAGCCGAACATTACGTTTAGATTAAATAAAACTAAACACAACTGGTTATTATTCAAACATACTTGTTCGGGACTACCAACTGTGTGAAATGCTTGCAATAGGATGTTTATCCCATTAAAAACCAAACAGGATTTCAGTAATTTATTTTTTTTAATAAGCAACAATTATCTGCTGTAAATCAAACGGTTACTTAGGAACCATAATTTAAAATACTGCAGAAACATACAAGTTCCTCTAGTGCCAAAATATCTTAGCAGGAGAGCAAAATTAACTTTTCAGTGTGGGGGGCCAGACTGACCAATTTATCACTCTGTGTTGGAACATCAGCATCAGATTCTAAATAACTATTGAGATGAGAACAGGCTGGCAGAGACTGTGTATGGAACTTTTACCTTTCAACTTTTAAAGTATCCCTTCTAACAGGCTGCTCCTGGGATGTGGTTTGCTGGCATGCATGCACGATACCTAGCTCCCACTTGGAGGTGTGAGCGCTCCTGCTAAAGCATCCATTCCCTTCCCCATTTCCTTTCCCACCCACACATTACTGCCATGTAACAAAGCATTTGTTTTTCGCATTTGGTGCTCGATATGTGCCCCCCAGCAGCAGAAGAAGCTGAAATTACCATGTAAGGCTCTTCACCCGGCTCGCACTTGGGGCAGTCATGGCACATGCCGGTGGTCTGGTTGTAGTACTCATTCTCACCGCAGTTGGAGTACTCGGCACTGGCAGAGTACACCAGGGAGACCTGTCACCAGAGAGCATTCCAGAGCACTGTCACTTCCACTGCCATTGTCCTCCATGCCTCACCCCCTCCCCTTGCCCATCTGCTGAGGCTTAACAGGCAGCAGGGCCAGCACCGCAGCGTGAAACAGCCCTGAAGCTCAGAAGCAGAGGTGGTGACACTGTTTGAATGGAAGCAGATGCAGGTTTCAGCAACCTGGTACTTCCAAGAGTTTCTCAGAGACTGACATTCATGCTTGTTGGCACAGCCACTCCTTAAAACACTGAAGGCTGTGGTTCCTGACCTATTAACTCACATGCTCTCCCACACAAGCAAATGCCCGTGTTCACACCCTCACCACTCCCATCTCTAATGGGCCTTCATAAATGTGACTGCAAGGGACAACTATAACAACCCAAGATAATGCACTGCCCCAGGCCACAGCCAGGATAGGGCTGTGCTTCATGTGACACCCAGGCTAATCTGCTCTTCCAGCACCTTCTGTCTCTGCCTTGTCCTGGGTCCTTCCTCTTCCCCCTCCTTCCTGGCAGTCACGGTTTAAGCAGCACATTCTCAGGTGTTTTATGGAATGGAAACTGCTCACTGCATTGAGGTTCAGTCCCTAGGTCATGTGTGGTTCTGCCATAATTCACAGGTGGTTGTGAGTAACCCAAGCAGAACCCTGTCATCTTAGCACGCTAGAGAGACATGTACACACATAAATACCTACCACCAGGAAAGGGAACACGTGAGTCCATTTACGTTCACCCAGGTGAGCCATGCTCTCTGGATATTTTACCTGAAAAGATAGAATTGGTGGTTGTTTATGAACATGAGTAAATATTTATGTGTGTTGCCAAAATAAGAACAGAAGGGCTCATAAGAAGAACAAAGGTTACATGGGAGTGATGCCCAGAGGTCTAAACAAAGAGAGGGGGAGCTGTGCACGTGCAGTCGTGCACACACACAGACACCACACACCCTGACTGCACCTCTTTCCTCTCTTTGAGAAGAAAATGGCAGAGAGGAATCCAGTTTTGCCATATTTACAAAAATCTGTGAAAGATGAAGAACCAAGTCTGAATTCTGGCACTCCTTGGCTTGCTGAGAAATCCTCCCACAGAGGAACGAAGGGCTGCGTCTTGACCACTAAATGAAGGAGGGCTGGGGATCAGTAGCCTGGCTTGTGTCCACACTACTTAGAGCTACATCAGGTTTGTCTGGGAAAGATCCGTATGGAGCAGCCAAAGCAGAGCCAGGGAGTGAACCAATGGCAAGCAGCATGGGCAATCAGAACACCAGGGCTGCGCTTCCCTTGCCAGCTCCTGTGGATCCACTGAGAAAGCCCAGAGCTGCTTTCCCTTCTTTAGGAAGCATCAGCTGCTTTTTGTTCTCGCTGAGCAAACTGCAGATTTAAGAAGTTAAACCCAAGGAAGGAGCCGAATCTTGTATCTGAAAAGCTATTAAAACAGTTGGAAAAAAAGAAAGGCTGAAATCAACGTTACAAACACACATGATAATTTATTTAGTTTCTTAAAATGATTAATTTTGAATAAGAGCTAATGTTCCATACTCATGTACTGTATTTCTACGGTGAAAAAAGAGACAGGAAAAGGAGGCACAAACTGTTTTTTTTTAGCATGATACAACCTATTTAATTCTATTTTTACAGTACATAATATGCCTAGGGATTTTAGAGCTTCAAATTGCAAGTGTTTGAGATACAGTTACAACATTTTGGTCCTAGTAGATGTAAACTACTCTTTCAATTTTCCATGTCTCAGATGCTGGGAGACTTTTAGCCTCCCAGAAGAGTACAATGACTGCTTTGTGCCACATTCGAGCATACAACTTACATTAGAGCAGTGCTCTAGTATTTGAGATAGCTGCTAACATTTACATTTCTAAACACTAAGTAGATTAAGCAAAGATTATATCACTCCAGCATCAAGCTATGAACTTGCTTTATATGTTCCTTCCAGCAACTGGGCTAGCTGAGACAGGTAACTGGGTGGGTGGGTGGACAACCTGAATTATGAGTATACTCGTTTGTGCAGGAAATTGCACTTTGAAACCTAGAAACAAAAGAGAATCAGAGATAAATTGTCCTAAATCTGGAGGTAAGAGATGGAAAATAGTAATTGCATTGTATAAAGTGTCAAACATGAAGCTGGATGAAGGCTTTGTCTATGGCAGTGCAGTCGCCTGGAAAAGTTCCAAGGATATTGTCTTAATGCATATGTATGTTAAACTGTACCCTAATTATTAAAGAGTTTGTTAGACCTTAGATATTAATATCATTAAGGCTGTGTCCCCACTGATACTGCTAAACGATCACATTTATTATAAAACTAGTTTGAGGCTGCTCAGAAACAAAAATTTCCCCAGTAAATCTTGAATCTGTAACTTTACAGTAAGAGTATATGCTACAGCAAAAACACTCTTCAGTTGCTTTCAAGCCACCCAGATGTTCACTGTTTGAGATACTTGTATGCAATCATAGCCAGATTTGAAAAATGGAAATGAAGAAGTGTAGCCCATTAATGTACAATACAATCTTCTTCATTTGGCATTTATTTACATAAAATGTTGAAAGTGTCAAGTTATACATACACAAATAAAATATTTTTTCTCTCTCTTAATATAAATATGCATGTGGGGTATGTTTTGTATGTAAACATACTTTTTTTCCCCCTGCATTCCATCATTTTATGCAGCAATATGTCAAGCATATGGGAAATACTTTTTTAACTGGAAAAAACCATTTCAAAGTGCTAACTATGCCTAGATTAGAACTCCAGGGGAGACTTTTCCCGCAAATGGCAGTATCAAAAAAGTTAAATTTTGGTATTCATCCTCCTGTTCAAGTACACTGCCATAAATTGGCTGTGTTATTTCTGTTGGTTTTATTTGGTTGGTTGGTTGGTTGGTTAGTTGGGGTTTTTTCCTCCTTTGGAGTTAAAACTCAAAACACTTTAATTTTGTAACACAGGAGTGAACATAGGAGTGGGGGGAGGGAGATGAAGGAGGTTTCTGGCAGTAGGGTCACAGGTAGTTACTCAGCTGGGGAGATACCAAGGTATGCCGGGATGCTCTTGGCCTTGCTGTCAGTTTTCAGGCATGGTAAATTATATCTGCACCATGCTATCTGTCACTCATTAATCCCATCCACACAACAAGGGATCTAGTGCCAGATCGCTTTTGTCTCTAGCTGACACCTATGAAGACACAGAAAACCAGCCAGCTTCCACCAAGAAGCAAGAAAAAGGGTGACCAGACATTATGGCCCCTAACCATTAAAAGAAATTAGTTCTTAATGAATTATTCCACTTTGGCTGAAGCAAATGACTTTCTCCTGTGAGATGGCATGAAGCAGTGAGTGGGAAGGAGCTGAAGGTGTGTTTTTTGCTGGGACTATGGTATCGCTCCTAAAGAATTTGGGATCTCCGGCAGCTTGTCTGCCAAGCCCTCCAGAGATCCTGATTTGTGTTTTTGTTTGGGACGTGTGGGTGTCTCCAGAGAGGAGGTGTAAAACATAGACCGGTGTCTTTGTGGATCAGGTGTGCAACACACAGCAAGTCTCATCATGACTAGCGGGGGGTTGCTAATTACAGCTATTTTTGTCTTTTGGGCATATTCGTTAATAGCTGGTAAGAATATACACATAAGATGACAGGAAAAGGAAGACTATTTTCCCAGTGGCAACCACAGCAAGAAATATTAAAGACTCCTTGTCTCGGCTACTTTCCTGTAGACTGCAAAGCAGAAAGTTAGGGAACAGGAAAAGAGATGACTGGGATCCTATTACTAAAATATTTCTCCTCTCAGACCAAAAATCCCTCCGTACAGTCCTTGTGGTTTCTTATCAAGAACTGGCAGATAAGTAAATAAGTAATTAAATAAATAAATCACCAGGTAGAAAATGCTTCATTCATGCTGTCCAAACAAGAAAAAGCATCATGCATTGTAGTTAGACGTTGAATTAGATAATTTACTTAGATTATTAGGTAGCACTGCCATGATATTTACAGCATCAATGAGTATAATCAGAGTAAATATATGAAATGTGCAAACAATGAGGTTACCACAGCTGCTGGATGAAGATAAAGCTCACAGCTTTCAATGGATGACCTTACATGTTCTTTTAATTCTCTGGGTTCAGTAAGTAATACAGTGGAAAAATAATTTCCTACCATAGACTTTTTTTGGTTTTTTTAAAATACAGTTGGAAAAAGGAGGAAAACAAACACTTGGATTGAAGCAGAGAAATGTTTCTTACGTAGAGAGATGGGGGCTTTTTGGTATATGTATTTCTTTAGTTTCATCACTGATGTAGATATACTTCAAGGACAGAAAACAACCTTGTGAGAGGGAAAGGCACAACCAATGTCTCAAACAACTGTGCCAATTCCGATAGGTCTGTATGCGTTTCTTTCCTGGCGTTTCCTAAGCAACAGTTTGGTTATCAGGTCTGTGGCTAGGAATGTAATTCCTAAGTAGCTGGCAAGTTGATATCAATCATCAATCCACATCCAAGACCCCAACTAACAACAGCAGAATGCAAGACAAAGGCTTTCATTTAAATAAAGGTGGGCAAGTTGCATGTACTTCACAGGGACCACCAGCAAACCCCAACACTTGCCCTGAGTTCCCAGGGTTTATGGGAGGAACCTCACAAACCACCTTTTCCACAGATTATCACAGTTTTTTGCATGAGCTCAGTAGATAATCTCTGTATGCTCCTGATGGTGCTAAATCCTTCTTAATTGAGATAAGCATATAATCCTCACTGCAGGGCCTCACAGGCTTCAGAGTTCAGCAGCAGAGTTCAGTCTGGCTCCAGACTTCCGAAAAAAGATGCAGTCTGAGTTTTGCTTTCAGGAGGGAAGCCCATCACTGAATTACAATGATGGCACTGCATGCTTGGGGACAGAATAAACTCAGAGAATTGAAAGTAAATGGAAACAGAGAGATGATGGAAGAAAATGATTTTGTAGCCTTAATTCCAGTTTGCATTGTTGCAAAAAAACATTGTACGGAACATTATTACATTTGTAGGACAACACCAACTACACTGTTTCCCACTGTTTCTTTATCACTTTGACCTTGCAAATACCTTACAAATTTCTTCAGAGAGATGTAAAAAGTGCTAAAATGATACAACTCCATTCTTCCTTTTTACCTGAAACATCAAAAGGCAGTGAGAACAACCCAAGCTACACATGAAACATTAACTGCCCTGTGATCTGGCAACTCTGTCAGAAAAATAATTGATTGATTGGGCACAGAAACAAGACTTCTTCCAGTGGGAACAGCATTGACAAGACGAGACAAAAGATTCTTTAATTTGTTAATGGGGGCGCTGTGTGTTGAGGACCTGGGGACAGTTAAGCCTAATGAAGAGCCATCCATCTCCTACAGACTTGCTTATTCGGAAACTACATCTGGAAGCTGGTATTCCAACCTGTTTTTTCACCTTACATAAAGACATGTCAGCTCTCAGGTAGGCAACCCATCAGCTTTATGAGAAGGTCTTCAGGGCAAAAAGTGGCTACCATGCAGGAACAAAGCAAAGGCAGGAAAGAAGGAAAGGCTTTTTTCAACACACTGCATTACTGACACATTTCTGCAGAAAGGGGGCATTAACAAGGTCTGAGAGGATGCTGGGGTCTCCCATAGCTCACACACGGCTGGTACCGAGCCAGCTGTGCCCCAGCCCCCTTGCTACTGGCACGGCCCTGATTCACCCTCTCCCCTAGGCTGACATAGGTTGTCCCTGCCAGCAGCATCTCTCCAAAACCTAACCCTGCCAGGCTGGAACTGCAGGAGGACCACTGTGATCT
>NW_008238464.1:5572470-5576648 GCF_000691975.1 Corvus brachyrhynchos
ACTGCTTTATACAAACAAGAAAATATTAGGGCAAAAATGTGAGCAGGGATTTGCATCTCCCCCAGTCAAAAGGCTGCCCTGATCTTAGGATAAGTTACATAGGCTCTTTTGCTTTCTTATTGGTGTTTTACAACAAATAAATAAATAAACAAATAAATCTGTGATGTGTCCTGATGCATAATTAAGGAAAAAAAACCCCAGAAACCTTATATTTCTGACACACACACACACACACACATACATATATATATATATATATATATATGTAAATATATATATAATGGGGGGAAAAATCTCGAATTCTTTGGCCAGTCCCAAGAAGGATTCTCCTCAGTGGTGTAGGCTTGCTTTCCACCTCTGTTTGTTTTTTCTAAGGTGATTTCCATGAAGACTTTCTGATTATTTTCAGCTCCTCCTAATGTCTGCCAGAAAGTGCTACAGTGGTCATATTATTCCTCCTGGTTTCCTTGCTCATGTATTTGTTTTTGGAGGGCTTGGACTCATCTTTTAAGAAGCTCTGGCAAAGGTGGTGGTGCTGGGGGCACATTAGGACTGCACCCCATCCTCCCCAGCAGATCTCCTGCTCTACCACCCAGGTGAGCTCGCCCTGCTGCCAGCTCACAGCTGCCAGAGGGCATCTGTGTTTTCCATGGAAATAGTGGGAAGATGGATCTTACATCACCATGAAAAATTGCAAGTGAACATGCTAGATTCCCCAGACTAATACTTCTAAGATGAGAATTAATGAGCAGCAACACAGTTGTTCACTGTCTGATGGGTTGGTTGTCTTAGTGCCACATCTGCTCAGTGCTTTCTCCATCACTGTTTCCTAAGAAGTTTCCCCATCTAATCCTACCCAAGGGACAGGAAACTTGTTTTTGGAATTTTGCTTCCAGGGACAAGGTAAAACTGCTGATATGGAAACAATTTAGATTCAGAAGCTCTCCTGAGACAAGTACTGCTTTCCATTTGGAGCAGAAAATTGAAAGCTTATTAGGAAAATATAAACTACCAAAGCAATGATGGTGCTTTTCTAAAACCTTTTCCTTTTTACTATGCTTTACTGTTCTAGATGACAGGTAATATTGTAAGAACAGTGCAGTTTTTCATTAAGACCAATAAGGGTTTAGCTCACACTTTGCTTCTATTTCTCAGGATCTATTCCTGGGAGCTGCTGATTACCTTCAAAGACCACAATATTTGGGAAGCAGATGATTTTTAGCACAATGTAGACTCTCATTCTTTAAATACAAGAATGGTTGGTTATTGTATTTATTATTGTATTATTATTGTATTATTATTTAAATACAATAATGGTTGAAATTTAGAAATACTTTACAGGAAGGAGCTGAGGTGAAATCCTGCAGTAACCACTGACAGAATTTATTGAAATTGTAAATAAAATAAAAGTCCCATGGTGACCATTCAACAAATAATGTCTGTTCTTAGCTCTACAGTACATTTGCATTTCTTAACTAAAAGCCAAATATTGTTAGAGAGGTCAACAGAGAGTTCTGGTTTTTCCATGGTTTACATGAAAACATCTGAATTACTGCAGCTGACAGGCACAGTGAATAGCAGCTGGGATGCAGTGAGAGGGAGATGCAGCAGAGCATGGCAGTGCCTCTGAGGGTACCGCAGAGCAGGTCCCTGCGTGAGACAGGATGTCATCAGGAGGGTCCTGGCCATGAATTGTCCTTCTTTGTACAAGTGCATTAAACAATGGCGCAGCAGTTTCACTGTTTGGCAAAGGTAATGGAGGCAGTATTAGGTCCTGGCCATGTATACTTTGGTACTTGATGTTAGAGTCCCAGAAAAGCCTCTTGTTTGTCAACAGGCCTCTGTCTAACAGACAAAGGGATACGTACGCTGCCAACAAACATTAAGTTTTTTATTATTCTACTTTTTACATAACTGTGTTTGAAGGGGACTTATTATTTTCGTAAACTAAAGGCTGGCTGCATTTAAATTCAAAACTACGTCCCAAGCTGCCTGGGCCTCCATTGTTGGGAAGAGCAGGGAGAGAGAGCAGAGGGAGGGAAGCTCTCCGCTGGGAACAGGGGCCACACAGCGAGCAGGCGCCGTGCTGGGGTGCCCAAGGGGAGAGGCGGCTGCAGGGCACGGCACAGGGCCTGGAGCACCAGCCAGGGCTGGGGGGCCCCGCGGCCCCAAGCAGGGGGCTGAGGCATGGTCCAGGGGAGCAGCCCCCATGTGTCCCACACGCCCACCCATCTCATGGGCATGGCTACCCCCACGGCTTCAGTGAGGAGATGGGGCATAGAGGCCACAACTCAGCTCCCGGTCCCAGTGCTGGGCAGAGGAACACGCCTAAGCAACCAAATCCCCCATATCTGTGGGTACTTGCAAGCTATGACCTGCTGAGGCTGCTATTTATGCCAACCACCACATGCAGAGAGGCGAGAGGAGGAACAACCACCACCTTGGCTAAGGAGAGCTGAAGTTGCAGCCCATCACACGGACATGTCTGCAGGAATCACGTTTACAGGCACGTGGGTGTACACAAACACATCTATTTATACACACATGCCTTCAGAGAGGCTGACTGTCCCTCACATCTCTGTTCAGCCAGGATGTCCCAGATCTCAGGGAGCGTCCTAGTGCAGTGGAATCTCTATGGTCAACATGCCATGTCGGGTTGCAATTACAAAGTATGCTGCCTCTGTTCCTAGAGAAAAAGGGAGAAACGGCTTTCTCTGTTGGAATACTTTCTCTTTTGAGTCAATAATCGTAAAATCTCTTCATAATTTCTCTGAGGCCCTCATTTCTTTTTTAATGAAGGTGTTTACATTCCTAATTAAGGAGCACATTAAGCCCAGTGGTACCTTATCTGATAAACCCATTAGTAGGCTATGTCAAGCTGAGCCTTTCAAGGTAGCAAGCTAGCTTTAAAAACTGGTTATCCTCTGGGCTAAAATATGCAAACCAAGAGCTCACAATTAACTCGGGTTAATTACAAAATACCAGAAATGTAATAATGTATTTAAAAATACGACACAGGTGCTAATGGCTTTTTTTGTTTTTTTCCTTCCCTCCTCCTTTTTTCTCCTCTCTGCAGGAGCTTACAGCCTGTCACTTTGTTCTCAGGTAACACCCCCCCCATGCTCCACAGGTGTTAACCACCTTTTTCTCTCATGTAGAGGGATTTATTAGCATAGCAAGACTGATCCAAGAATTCTTGCTTCTGCCTTGCAGTTAGCATGGATTTTACTGGTGCCTTCTGGACCTGATGAAGGAACTAGGCTTGAGATGTTTATTTTTTCTAGGTCTATCAGCTGGTCTAATGAAAGACATCTCTCCATTCCTATTCTCCCAACACCACCATTGCACGACTCAGGAAAACTTTGAGACACCACCACCTTGCCACACAAGGTGTCAGCTTGTGGAAATAACCATTTGACCTCCTTCCTACAAAGCAGCAGCCTTGTGACTGTACCCTGCCTGTTTGGGAACAGCTGTTGCTTTCCAGCATGGCACGCTCAGCCACTTTTTATTGCAACTTGCAGCCCAATACACTCTTAAATAAGACTGGTTTTGAGAGACCAGGCAGGGGTCTTCAATTCAGTGATTGCTCTTTTGATGTGACCTGTAGGACCTATCTCAGGTTCCTTATGCATATGAGTGTCAAATGTTTTATCAAAGTCCAAGCAGTCTGTGGTACCTGCGTTATTAGGAATTAAAACTTCTTGTCAAGGAGAACTTAGGAGCTAAGTACTACCTACCAAGGATATATTGCACATTTAATTTGTTCAATGTCTCTATTTCTTCTGTGATTTTACAGGAGAGGGAACAGGCTTTTCAGGAGAGGGAATAGGCTATCAGCACCCATCTTAAAAAAAGGAGTCAGTGGTGTCCAGGGGCTGCTCGCTGCAGGTAGCTGAGCAAAACTGCTAGGATGGCTGCCCTAGGGCAGGTGTGGGTCTGCCCTCCATGGGTCCCACTGGTGCCTCAGCCTTGATACCTGTGGCCTGGGAACTGAGGTAACTGGAAACCTTTGCACATGCTGCAGGCCACCCCACAATATATGAAGGCCCAGCTTTGCCACCTGCTGACCTGACAGCAGGCACCCCAGAAAGCACAGGCGAAGTGGGGAGTTGAGGCTGGCAAACTAATGACCTGGAAGGCAAGCCTATGTGGTTTTCAGAAAAATATATCTGCAG
>NW_008238464.1:5576741-5581794 GCF_000691975.1 Corvus brachyrhynchos
CTGCTGCTGGGCTGTGCCAGGTGGTGATCTTCCCCTGTGCACTACAAGGTGTCCATGACACCCTTCCCCAGTCACCTGGGGAGGGCTGCTGACTGCCTCTGGCTTGGGTACTGCTAACCCTAGCCTACATGTTCTCTTCAAATATACTGTATTTCACATCAGCTTTATATTTCTTCTCCTCACTCCATTAATCGGTCATTTAGCTGATTTAGATGCCTTTTATGGCGCTACAACCCAACTAAGCTGCTGAGAAGAAAAGATATTTTTATCACTCATAAGCACATCCACTGCCTCATCCCATTCCAGCGACACAGGCACAAGAAAACATGGAGATGTGGTTTGAGAAGCACTACCCTGTCCTGACACAGAGGTGATGTGATGGAAATATGGCAGAGCACTGTGGAAAAAATGAAGAGGATGACACCAGAGAATAACTGACAGAACAGTGAATGTCACGGTCTTATGGTCTTGATTTCTACCATCTAGATGTTTAGTTGCATGTTTAAAAATTTGTAGTCATGGAAAGCTGCTTTTTGATAAGAGTCTTTTGACATGCCATGAGTCTGAATGTAATTGTGAACCTAACCTCAAGTTTTACGATCTGCTGTGTTGCTGTAGGGAAAACTAAATGATGATAGGAAAGGGACCTCTGTGAAGGAATGTTTGGAAAACAAGGAGCCAGTGAGAGTATTTAAAGTTGTCTCCAGAAACGTCCAATATGATCAAATAAATATAATCTTTTCTGTTACCAACCAGAAAGAGACACATTTTCCTACCAGATGATGAGGGATGTTGTAGTGAATAAATACAGCTCCTTACAGCTGCTTTAATAGTTATGTGTAATACCTCATCAGCCTTAAGACATTTTAGACTTGGATATTCTTTAAAAATGAGAACTTTCTATGGCTCATCTTAGAATCTTGGAAATGTGAAGCATCTCCCACAAACAGCTGAAGACCTGCTCCCTCTAACTGCAGTGCTTGCTGAGAAAGGAGATATTCTGGGACAGCACTATTTGTACTGCAAATTTAAAATCGGATGTGAATCATCCTCCTCATAAAACACATTTGAATATATTTAATACTGCCCCACCAATGGTTAATTTAATGTTTTGATTTACCCATGTTCCACAAGTGGCAAAGCTTGATCTCCTGGACTGGATTCTGACTCCACTGGGGGGCAGTGCATTAGCACATATATTAATAGTGCTAATATTTCACTCACCTGCTTCTGAGAAAGCAAGATTTCCGGAGAAATGTTTAGCTACCATGAGACATTCTGTTTAATGGAACAAATACGCATGAGTATCTCCCCTACATGTACTGTTGATTATTGACTTGCTAGCTTGAACAACCAATGCTAACCTGAGGATGAAACCAAGTCTGAGTACAGAGACAGATTAAACTATTTATTGGCACCAGGATCAACAGACTCCAAATTAGCTACAAAGCTGCAGGGAATCCTGAAATGTGAAATCAGTTTGGTGTGGGATTTTTAAAAAATTTTTTTAATTCTCAGCCCCTGAGGAGATTTGAGATGGTTTGATGTTCATCTGGAGACTTGTCGAAAGTCTATAGAAACCTAATAGCCTGCCAACATGGGTGGTTGCTGCTCCGAGGCATTTCGACATGGCAAAGGTCCTGTCTGCACATTGCAAACCTGTATCCGTCAAAGGCTGCCTGGAACAGCATGAAAACAGGAGCTGTGTGGTGTCAGAACGCTGTGGGCAGGATTGCAGGGGTAATGTATGCACATCCCAGCTCTCCCGGGGCCGCCAAACTGTGGGAGGAATTCATCTGGCCCCTTAATTATTCTGAGCTCTGCTTAAGAGTTAAACCCCACAAGGTGCTGCCACACCTATATACCAGGGTTTGGGTGGGAGAGGGCTCCCTGCTCTCTGGTTAGAAGAGAAATGAAGACTGGAGGGCAGCTGCGGAGGAGGGTTGAAGCTGGGCAGAAGAAGAAACCAGGGCAAAAGTCTAGGCATGGAGTGCTGTTGTCCAGACCAGGAGCCTGCACTGGAGAGAGGGCACCGAGGGTGGAAACAGGAATGGAAAATGTGACGAAATTGGAAAGCAGCAGAGCCAAGCACAGGCTGCAGTTGCCCTGTGGTGGGGTCCTGCCTGCTGGCTGCTCCATGGCCAGTTGCCTGGCAGACTCTGGAAAACGGAATGGGGTCTCCAGGTCTAGAGGCAATCAGAGTGCCTAGGGCCTCCAGGCTTGGAAGCAATCACAGCGTGATGGAATGGCATGGGTTGCTGTGGCTTCAGGAAGCAGAATTGGAGCCATCCTTTGCTGAGCAGTGGAAGGGGAACAGGATGAGCCTTAAACCATCCTTGTGATGAGGCTCAAGCTCTTACTTGTAGGCATGGGAGAAGACAGCTTGACAGAAAGCTGGGATGTCTGCCCCATGGCAGCACAGAGAGACCTGCTCAGGCTTCCCCAGCAGAGCTCTGCTGCGCTGTGCCGAGTGTCTAGGGATGGTGACAAGAATTAGAGGGAAGAATTAGTCGGTAGGACAAAACCTAGTAACACACCACCCTGAAGGAAGACGTGTAGGTATTCTGGCCTGAACCTAGGAGCTGGAAATTGAGGGATACGTATACATAGAGCAGCTACCACAGGTGAAACACATGAATTACATGGCAGGAGAGAAGACACTTGGGCAGGTGGGCAGGTCCTGCCTTTCTGAGTGAAGCCCTCCCCCTGAGCAGTGCACGTGCAGGAACTGGTTAGCTCAGAGGAGCCTGAGCTGGCAGACAGACTGGGACTGCCCAGGACATGTCCCTGCGAGAGACATGTACTTTCTGTAACTCAGCCACCCTCTCACTGGGGCCTTAACGTGCTCTCACTGGGGTCCTCATAATGGTTTTGCAGTTGCACAGCTGAGAGGAGATGGGTGCTTCTCTGTGTCTTTTTCAGACTGTAGAGAAATGTAAATCACATATTCACCCCTCACTACAAAAAGCACATCGAGGTGCTGAAGTGTGTCCAAAGAAGGGCAATGAAGTTGGTAAAGGATCTGGAGCACAAGTCTGATGAGGGGCAGCTGAAGGAACTGAGGGTGTTTAACCTGGAAGAGGAGGCTCAGGTGGGACCTTATCACTAGCCTTTGGAGGTCTGTCTCTTCTCCCAAGTGATAAGTGATAGAAGAGGAAATGGTCTCAAGTCGCATCCAGGGAAGTTTAGATTGTGTATCATGAAAAATTTATTCACTGAAAGGGTGGTCAAGCATTGGAACAGGCTGCCTAGGGAAGTCACCATCCCTTGAAGTGTTAAAAAAACATGTGGCTATGGCACTTGGGGACATGGTTTAGTGGTGGACTTGGCAGTGCTGGGTTAATGGTTGGGCTCGATGGTCTTAGAGGTGTTTTCCAACCTTGAAGATTCTGATACCTGCACCAGGACTATACCTGTGTTGGATGACTTGAGCTAATCCCAGTCACTGTTCTAGCTCCCCTGTGGGTATATTTAAACAGGTTTCAGAGCAGAGCTGGGCAGAAGTGCTAAAGCTATTTAGGATCCCTCTAGGCTAGGAAGAGGCAGAACTTGCTGGAAGTTTGTGCTTATTCATCAGTCCCTGGATTTTGGAACTTATGGAGGAGGAGGTTCTCACTGGGCTTTGTGAGTTTTGTTTTGTTTTGCTTTGCTTTGTTTTACTTTGTTTTGCTTTGCTTTGTTTTTTTTCAGGGCTGGACATGCCATGAAGGGTTTTGTCTGAGAGCCTTGTGGCCAAGAACGCAGGTTTACCTCACCACAGGTTGGTGGATCACATTTGGACTTCACAAGAAAAGAGGAGGTGGCTGAGGAGGCACTCAGAAATGGCCTGACTAGGTCCCACACAGCTGCTAAGCTGTAATATGGCTGTGGCAGGATGAGGGGTGAAGCCAGATGTGCCAGGCTCTGGGTGGGAGAGATGAGCTGCTGGGAAACAGTGCAGTAGGTCCCTGGCAGAGGAGAACCTGACTGTGTCTGGTTGAGGTACATCACTCAGATTGTGGATTGCACAGCAGTGCAAGGCAGAAAGCAGAGCTGGCTAAACTAGCTAAGATAATTCTAAGAAGATTAAAAATAATTTTGGCAATTAATGGATAATTCATATCTATCAGGATTATAAGAAAGAAGAAGAATATTTTACAGCTGTAGATTTAAGTGCTTTTTTTACTATCCTGGCACTTAAGAATTCACTGTAATTGCAACAATGAGAGGCTGAAGGCTCTCCTTGGATTACAGTTGCCTGCAATTCAGATGATACTGCAAACTCTTCTTCAGTTCACATGGACCTTTATCGGAAAACTTGGACCACAGATGCTTACTGGTTTGGATATTGCATCCCCATCTTATGGCCTTCATGCAGTTTATTACTAAACATGGAAGAAGTTAATTCTCCCTATATTTCATTTCTATCACATCTGACAGCTTTGTAGTTTGTGTCTATGTGTGCAATATTTGTGGACAACTATTTTAACATAAAAATTCCTATTGCAAGGCCAGAATGGATGTTCTTCCTATACTTTATCTCCCAAAATTTTCAGTGATTTTTATGAAGTAACATTAACAGAATAAAGCTTACGCTGAAACAAATCTCAGAGCTACATTAAATTAACCTAATTAAAACAAGGTTTTTTGCATCTTCTCAGCTGTACTTTCTTTAAAAGTCTATCTACCTCCAAGACACACCAGAAAGACCAGATCACAAAGCCATCATCTGATGAGATCTACAGAGAATTATACAGACCTTTGATAATTCATTGTATCAGTACATTAAAGTGCATCCTGTCAGAAAAAAAAAAAGGTGTTTCTGTGATAAGTACTTATTATATAGTTAACAGTTGTCATATAATTCAGTTGTCAAAAAAAACCACCAGGACCAGATGGGACCTCAAGAAGTTACCTTCTGATTCACACTCAGAGAAGTTACTCTTCTGATTCATACTAAGATAAATTCTCTGCCACACCAACAATCTTTTATCTAACTGCATCTTGGGAACCTCCAGTGACAGAGATTACACAGTTTCCCCTCATCTCTTTGTTCCAGAGCTGTGCCATTCCT
>NW_008238464.1:5581811-5588063 GCF_000691975.1 Corvus brachyrhynchos
GTTCCTGCTGTTAGGAAGCTTCTCTGCGTGTCTCATCTATATCTCTCTTCACTTGGAGCTAACTGCTGTTTTTCTTATCCACTACAGACATGGATGATTATTTCCTTCTGCTCTGCTGTAGTCTCCTAGGTATTTGTGACTTTAACTTGGTCATCTTTTATGTAAAACAGTTCTGAATCATCCAGTCTTGCACCATTAAGACACGATTTCTGGAGCACTGTCTGCTTGTGCTTCTCCCTGGATTTTTCTCCACTGTGACCTCATGTTTCTTGAGATGAATGTCTAAAGCTGAACAGAGCAATTTTGTGAAAGCCTTGGCCACCCTGGATAGAGCATTGCATTAAAGAGTTTATAAGCTCTTTTTCACACATCTCTGGATCAGGCTGTGAGAGAATAAGGATCCTGCAGTCAGCTAGGGATCTACTGGAGACTAAAATCTCATCTATTAAGCTGCTACATGTTTGGAGCTGGTAAGTTTTCTGACTTGCTCTTCTCCTTTCTTCCCCATAAGCTATTTGGCATTACTACCAAGATGAGAAAAAATATCTTGCATTTGTTAGACATATATCAGTTTTGCAGTCTTTTTGTTTATACCCCAGCAAATACATTCCGGTTGTGCCTAACAACTGTCCTGGGTTTTTCATTCTGCTAGAGTAAACTCTACCAAGTTTTCTGTTCTGCCAGTGATGCCATAGCAACACATTCCCATTCTTTATGCTCCTTGCTTTGCCAGGCCGGTGTAGGGGATGTTGAGGCTGCTATGGTAGGAGTGTTTTCATCTGGAGAACAAAAGCAATCTACACCCTCAGAAAGCTGTCATCGTCTCTCCTGCAGACTGCTGAGCCATGCCAGCTCACATCTTTTCACTGTGATGCTGGATGAAAGCAGTGACTCCAGCATCATGAGCTGCTATTTTGAGTTGGATGCTCAAGTTGCTGAAAAAGATTTTTTTGGCAGAATATCCTTGCAATATTTCCACTACAAAAATATGCTTTCATCCTCAAATTCTAGTGTCTCTTTTTTGAGGACTGAATGTATTACATCCCAGTTATGAGCGCTGGCAAGAACAGTTCTGCTTTAAACAGAGCTGGGAAATTGCTCCCCTTTGTCCATTAACTTCACCGAGTGTCTCCTATGTCACTTGGTGGCCAACTCTGAGCTCAAACTACAGGAGGATGCCTTCATAGATAACATCTATTTTAACAAAACAACACAAAACTATCTATGTCTGCAAATATCCATTGCAGATATTTAATTGCTCTTTAAACAACTATGTTAAAATTTGGTTAACTCCTTAAGTGACCTGAGAGAAATGGTGTCACTAATTGCATTTAACTGCCATCCTGAGCATAAAAGCAAAGCAGAGAGATATGTAATGTGTAGAGCCTAGAAGATGCTATAGTGAAGCTTATATATTGTCTTTTTGGAGTGCATCTGCAATGGCTTAGTGTTGGCTGCATTTTTTTTTCTATGTGAAAGACTGCAGGATGGCTTTCACATGGAGACACTGAGCTTCTCAGAAGCTTTGTGTAGTATAAAGCAGTGTCTGCTCCTCCAGAGCCAGCACCTCTGTACTTTGAAGATCAACAACTTCGAAGAAATATGGGAAGCTTTGATTTCATACAAACCCTAAGATTTTCCAATCATTAACACTATGGGGCCCCTACTAAACCAAAGTTAGGGCAATCAGAGAAGGAAATTTCCAGGCAGGGGGTGAAGTTTTAGAGGACTCCATCTTACAGATTGCGGTAAAATCAAGACCCAAGGACAAAAGAGCTGCGTGATGAAAATATATGTTGTTATCTTTCTAACTTTTTTTTCAGTCTCCTAAAAAGACAGTGCATTGAAAATATACTGGAGTGCCATGCAGGTAGATTATTGCTTGCTTGAATTTGCATCCAGAGAAAGCACTTGCTGGAGTCAAGCATCTGCTTTGAAAGAGTCAAACAGGTCAAAAGTCTACTTACACTATCATATGAGTAAGCCAGTGCTAACTGAATGTTTTTGGAGCAGTACAGGAAGGGGGAAGACTGTGTCTTATCTGCCAACTATTCTCAATTCTAGCTGTTGGGATGGGACCACATTGTTTTGAGTTTATGCAGAATAGAAAGCTTCTATGTACATCAAAACTAGCTGGAGGAATGGAGGAAGCCTTCTCCTTGTCTGAATCAGCTCACATACAACTAGGTCATACTGGTAATACCTCCTTCAATACTTTCTGGAGCACCTTGAGGTGCTGCCTAGAGTCAGTAGGTGTAGTAACTTCCCCTCCTGAACAGGAGAGATTGGGAGAGCTACCTCCCAAATCAGCTTGATATATTTTGATTAGCCAAGTTTTATGTTAAAAACATGTGTGTGCTGCTTCTGCAGGGCAAGTTGGAAAAAACCTTATGCACAGCAAAGGGATGCCTGCACATCTGATCTGTGATCTATGATGGGACAGGCACTACAGCAGCTGGGAGGGGAGAAAGGTGGCATGGATCAGGCATGTGTGGTTTAGCAAGATAACCAGCCTAAAAGGACTCATACTGGGTGCTCCTGGGCTCTGTGCAGGCTTGAGAGGAGCTGGTGCTGCTGCCTGCACAGAGCTCGGTGTCCAGGCACCAGGAGGAGACAGGAGGCAAGGCAGGACATGCATTGAACCCACTGTCTTAGAGCTGAGAATTGTAAATCAAATAGCTTTGAAGAGCCAGAAGCAGAAATACATTGTTTACTCCTTAAAGCCTAAAATGTTATACAATTTGGAAACAGAATGGATGAGACTTTGTAGAATGAGAAATTTTGAAGTTTTTGTTCCTTTTATAAACAGCTTTCCTCCCTGGTGGCTGGTGGGACAGCTAGACATTAACCCTTTCTAGCCATTTCTTTTGTCTTCTGTAGAGCTGGAACAGATGTTGGTAGTAATCTCACCTTAAATTAAACTTAATTTTAATAAACATGTTTCTAGGATGCAGAACTCAGCTCCTTTTTTGTGGCAAGATATCTTGACCCCCTCGAAATCATGGCTTCTGGATTACCATATCTCCTCACATCCTTCCATTTCACTACACTGTAGATTGCAAGTCACACTAATATTAACATATTTGTTATACCTAGAAGCATTGTTTTACAGCCCTATAGGCATCTAATAGTGATTGCTGCAGAGCTCTTGCAAACAGGTCCATGGTTTCTGGAGTCCAAAGGCATATATCGTAAAGTATTTCATGGTGCTGGCAAACTTACCTAGCCCAAATTTGTGGGAGGTAGTATTTCTAAGCTAAAAATTTCGGCAAGGTGGTTATTCCTTACTGGTCACAAATAAAATCTGAGCCTCCCTTCCTCCAGGTTAAAATGTCTGCAGGTATCAATATGTAAATAACCCAGACACAGACAGTCCTGGATCACACAGGTGACTGTGGTGTTCAGTGGATATAAATAACTATTTACCTCTTGGAGAAGCTGTTTTGGTAAATTCAAGTCTAAGCATGAAGGAAGAGAAACATAAATTTTAGGCCTTTCCTGTCAAACATGCTGTCTCGTCCCACTGGTTTGAAAAAGAGCAGTTGCTTCCCTTAGAACAGCAGGAAAGCCTTGGGGAAAATTAAAATGGTGAGAGATTCAGTATGTAAAATATACAGTGCAGAACACTGGAGAAATCTCAGTCTGGGCATGAAGAATCACTCTTGACACGACTTGGAAGGATTTTTATCCCTCATTTACACAAAATTGCATCTGGGGGATTGATCAGTGTGCCTGCTAGGT
This sequence comes from Corvus brachyrhynchos, assembly GCF_000691975.1. Taxonomy (NCBI): domain Eukaryota; kingdom Metazoa; phylum Chordata; class Aves; order Passeriformes; family Corvidae; genus Corvus; species Corvus brachyrhynchos. The sequence goes on from NW_008238464.1 coordinate 5,585,553, forward strand.
GAGCCATCTACTGGCTGTTCAGTGCTGTGCCCAACAGCTGACCACCTCCATGAACTCCAAGTGTTAATCGGTTGAGGAAATCTAATGCAGAAGGATGTGTGCCTCTGTGAAGCAAGATGTTGTCAATTAGTCTGTTGCTGGAAAATATACTTCGAAGAATTTTTGGAAGAAGAAATGCCAAGTTTCTAGTTAAACTTGTTGAGTATCTCTGGCAAATTTGAGTAAGAACCTTTCTCTGGAGAGACTATGAAAATAACTGCTCAAGCCAAGTAAACGAAGTACTCAGTGTGACAACTTTTGTCATTGTGTCGACTCCGATTTTCACAGACTGTGATGAATGCATGAGCGAGAAGCTAAAATAACACTAAAGGCTGGTAAGCATGGAGGGGATTCTGGGAGAGGACCTGAACTGATAATATGAACTAAACCCGTAAAGTTAAAGCACCTTAAACCTCCAAGGCTTCTTCTGAAGGTGGCTGCTAGAGCATTCTCAATCTACTTACTTAATTAATTTAACATCCAGCATGAAGGAACCTGGAACAACCTAAGACTCACATCACCATGAAGCTACGAAAGCACTGAGGGCCACACAAGTAACTGCTCTCTCGTGCTTCACATACTTGCTGCTGACATCCTGTGCTTAAGTACTGCGTGTTGGCAGTGCTTCTAGCTGCAACTTTATCTGAGATGTATCTGTATGAAACTCCCTGGCTGTGCTGCAGCTGGAAAAAGGGAGTCTCCTCTCATAGGGAATGACAAGGTCTTCCTCTGTGTATATGAGAAACTGCTCTACAGTGTGAGAAAGGACTAATGCTGCCTTTCCAACCCATAGGAGACCCAGGCAGATCTCTGATGCATATTCTTAGGTGGCTCAAACACAGCATGCCACTGTGTAGTGCTGCTCTTCTTCTTGGCCTCACATTTGAAGGTTATCCTGCAGGGAAGGGAGGCCGTCCTGGAAGTGAACTGCAGTAATGGAGGCTGGAGCATGACTTGTACAGGTAAGTAGACTTGCAGAATTTGTTTGTTGTGTTGCATTACAGGGAGGGGTTGAAAGACAGAAGGATAATTCCCATGATGGACTGACTGCTGTAGATCGGTTTGGAAGCGGCAAATATGGGAAACATTTTCTCTCTTATGTAAATACGCTTATTTCTCTAAAGCCTTGGACCTGTCTTAAGAGGGTGAGCTCATGTGCAGCTGAATAGGCTTTAGTTATCTTCCTATGGATCAGTCTGACAAGTTGCCATAGATGGTTCAGATAACTTAGAAAACCTGTAACCATTACTACACCCTGCCTTGTGCGCCTCCATGGCCCACTGGAGCCCTTATAGCTGGATACAAGCCAAAGCAGCTTCCAGGCTACTTTGATATATTTTGGCACTAAGCCAGGATAAGCAAAGCCCAAGGCATGCCTCAGGCTCTGTGCTGAGGCCATTGTTGCCACATGGGTATATTTCTTCTGCTGTGCAAGCTACATGGTGTGCATGCAGTAGCTCCTGGTCACACCTTGCATGGTGCTTTTCTGCCCTAAAACAGACGGAGTCAGCCCAGCCTTGTTTTCTAGGTAAGCTTTTTTCCCCTGTCCTTTTGAGATTTTTCTCCTGTATTAGAGATTTAAAACCTGTCATCTCCAGCAGTGTTTACTGGAAGGCACAGAGGGACACAGCTGTGTCTCTGTGAACAGTCCCATGCTCCCTGTGTGACTGCACTCACTTCCATCTGGTGAGATAGGATGTATACTGAGGTGCCTGACTCCAGACCTGTGAGGGATAGAGACCACAGTCCCTAGACTAGGAGGGGCTGAGACACTTGAGAGGACGTGGGTTGTCTGAATAACCCTGTTTCAAATGTACAGCCTGGCAGTTGAGGATGAACAAGACAGCTTCCTCCCTGAGGTGAACCATCAGGCACAGCTGTGCAGGTGAAACCCCCCTGAAGTCTGCAGTGAAGTTCTCAGTGATGCTGGCGGCATCTGGATTTGAGCCATGAGACACAAAGAGCACATTCTGTATGGCAGTTGACAGAGTTAATAAAAGAGGATCATGTAGATGAAACTGGTGGGTGTTCAATGCACTCAAAGGAAGTAGTCTTATAATTTCCCTATCAAAACAATACCACTGTAAGCACCAGAGACCTACCCTAACATAAACCTGTACTTAGCAGCTTGATCAGAAACTTGAAAAGTATCTTGAAAATAGCCAAATCTGAGCTCAGAGGCTGAAATACAGCACTCTATATATTGAAGTAATGGAATAATCACTAGTACATTAACAATTAAGTAACAGTTCACAGTTACTGAAAGTATGAGAAGTGCCATAGCCTTTGCTGCACCAAAGGGTTTATTTGTAGTCTGCTGCTTGCACTGAAATGACGTGTCACAGAAAGATGAAGGGAGCCTGTCAAAGCCCATTTGAAAAGTCACTTTTTCTAAACAAGGCCGTCTGCTTTCATCCCTCTTTGCATTATCAGCTGAACTGCTGGCACCAGGCATTCGAGGAATTTCAGCAG
>NW_008238464.1:5588178-5604789 GCF_000691975.1 Corvus brachyrhynchos
GGAAGGAGGAGAGCACAGTATTTCCTTGTCACTGTGATAGATTTGACAGACCATTTGGACAATACAGCTAGCATCGTGTCATGCAAATTGACATCTTGGGAAAGCAACAGGCTTTAGAAACAGTACTCAGCTTACTCTGGGACTGGGATATTTGGTGATGACTAGTGCCTCTTTCACACATGAATCACTCACTTTCATCCTTTAAAAGTGTTCAGAGAACTGGAGGTTGGGATACTTCTGCTACAGACTACCTGTGTTTGTAATTAAAGCGCCCACCTCCGATCTCATTTGTTTCCATATACCTACATCTCAGGGAGCAAGTTTTCTCTGCTAGAGATTGAGCTACTCTCCAGGCTGCTGTACACCTCAGAGACAATTAATCATGTTTGCAAAGGCTATTGTATATGTGGCCTGTGATTAATGGGCACGGCCTTAGATGAGATCCTGGGCTTTACCAAAGGGGCTGGTTTGGCACTGGTGACTGGAGACAAGACAAAGAGAAACACCAGCTTCTGTGCCAAGTGATGTGGGCACCCTTCCTTCAGAGGACTGGCACCCAGCCAGCAGCCTAGAATGGTCTTTGAAGTATCAAGCTGCTGACAGTGCTGTTTAAGATCAGAAAACAGGCATCCTATTTAAACTGTGTTTGGTGCTCGGGAAAGGGAATGTTACCAAGCTCAAGTCTCAGGAATGCAGGCCTGCAAAGGACCAACCCCGCTCCCTGCAGAGTGACCAAGCAACCAAGGGCTGGCTGCTCTTTCTAGATGAAATCTCTGAACTTCCTCTATGAGGCACAGTCCAAAGCCCATTTCTGTTAAACCTAAAACATTACCCCTCCAGTCACATGCCCCAAACCCACACACTCTAAATGGAAATGGAAAGTATTGCTGAGCACAATACCGTGCTGTGTTTTCTACCGTGTGACTAGAAGTCAGTGGCATGCTGCTGTGAAAAGCTATTACATACAATTTGTATAGCCTTCTGTAAAATCCTTCCACGTACTGTGGAATTGAAGTTATTATATGAATAAGACTGAAAAATATGGTCCTATCTATTATCTTCCTTATTTTTAATCACTTCTCATCATCCCACTGCATGGTGTTTCTCAGAAGTACAGCACAAAGTGCTGGACACATATAAACTTTGGGCTTCTGCACTTCAATGGCTTCCTGAATGAATTCAAAGGACCCTCGAAACTGTGCCCTAACTTTGAATTTATCCCAGGCAGACATGCACAGTCCTCAGTCCTCATAGGTTAGTTTTTTCTCTCTTCCACTGCCTCTTCCCAAGACACAGCTTGCAAACCACTCCTAGCTCTGTCAAAGTCTGCCCATCTTTATTTTCAAGTTAAAAATGTGTGCCCTAGAAAAGAGCACTTCCATGGCAGCTCAAAGCTTACAAACTGGATCCATCTTTCTGTCACTTTGCCCAAGGAAGTAACACTTTAGAGAGGGCAAAATGGTTTCTCATTACTTGGAAATCAGAGCTGATTTTGCCCAATCTTTTCTTCAAATGGTTTATCTTTTGGGGAGAGGTTAATTATGGACAACTTGTGGGAATATTTTTCTTGGCAATTATTAGGATGCATGCAAAGAGTTGTTCTGCAATATCTCACCTTATAGTGGTCAGGTGCAACTAACCGTATTTCTAGGATCCCCATATGAATGAAGTAGACCCCTGCTTGCTTCAAGAACTTGTTCTCCTATGTGTAGAGGGAACAATATTAATTCCTCTCTGCTGTTTTGGAGGAGTACTGCACAGCAAAGGGCTTCTTTCTTTGTTCATTTACTATACAGGATCAGGTTTCCTGATGATTTCAAAGAAAGTACCCAACCTTGTAGGACCAAGCCTGCTACCCTGTACCTGCTTAGGCCTTTCACCCTGTGCCATGCAAAGATTCAAACCAGAGACTTTTCCAGATATCACTGACATTACAAGGAGGAAGGAAAAGGTGGAACTCTGTCTAAGTGAGTCTTTGATAAGAGGATTAATTTAAAACCGTACACTTTGCTCATTTAACTTTTTTTTGCAAGGAAATATAAACCAACACTATAATTGTACTTTGGCCTGTGGGAATAATATCCCAGAAATAATGCTTCTACTTAAAGAATAGTAGCTTAAGATCTCTGTGGGGCTGCTTCTTTCACTGCAAGACCTATAATTAGCCATCCATTATGGCATTCAGCAGTAATCCTGAGGAAGCCCATATTTTCCCCCCAAGCACCCCACACAAGCATGCCAGAGAGCAGGTAGGGAATGCTCCAGAGTTCACCCTCCTTCTCCACACAGGCAGCTCAGGGGGTGGGAGACCCTCCCTGGTGCCCCTTTGCTGGGGTCTTCAGCAGGGACACCCTGTGGGCACCTCAGTGCTCTCAGGTGTTGGGTACAGTGGTGAACACTAGGATTGCTACAGTCTAGGTCCGAAAGCCATGGTGGTGTGATTTGAGCTGCTCTCCTGCCTTCTTTTTGCTCTGGGGTGAGCAAAGAGAGCAGCTTTCCAGTTAGGAAGGATGGGAAGCCACTTAGCCAAGCACTCCTTTCCTCAGCCTTTGGACCAAACATGGCTGCTTCGGAGATGGAGATGACTTGGTGGTGCTGCAACAGCTCTAGCAGTCTGTGCTTCCAGGCAGCAAATGCTTTCCTGGCATGACTGGAGGGCATAATGGCATGCTTCCAGGGTATTCTACTGGTCAAACTGAGGACTGAGTTCAGACTGTGTGAAATGGTGCATACAAAGAAGATCTGGCCGATGGTGTTTCCCCATGGTTTTGGGGAAGATTTTTGCTCGCCTTACAATAAATAAACAGTTTTATCAGGTAAAGTAATATAAGCACATAAACTGTTTCACTTAGGACATCCTACATTTGAATTGCTTTGTATTTTCCAAAGCTGTTTCCCAGTTTTACTGTCTAGCACTCTTTCTGAATTAGAACTGAATTTATAAATTGTTTAAGCTACTTAGAAACAGTGTTAACAGGGTTTGAGTGTGTGTATGTGAACAAATGACTGGCTGAAAAACTCCTTTCTCTGTGCAACCTATATTAACATTAATGCAAACCCCTCTGCAAAAGTGGCCTGGAGAACTCTGGTGATGGACACAGGGCTGAGGAGACCAGTCCTCATCTTGACACATTTAAGGCGGTGAGACCAATGTACAGACAGTCCCCAAATGTGCCCAACTTCATCCCTCACAGAGCTTCCTCTGAACTACCAGTCAGCCTAAGCTTGTATTTAGGAAAGACATTGAATTCCTAGTGTGAAAGCACCACTCCGAGTTCTGATGGCGATTGCCAAGAAGACAGGCCCTCCAAGGCTCAGCAGCACCATGTTTCATGGCAGCTCTTGTGTTATACCTTCTAGCACCGTGTGCAAGGTAAAGCAAACAACATTTTTTACAAGCAGTTCATTACTACAGATCAATGCCATCACACATTCAAATTTGGTTTTCATGGATTCAATGTAATGGGCACAAAGATGGTTTCTGTAAAGTACCGAAAATCCAGGATCAAGGGCATGAAGGAATGCAGGAGGGGTAGTTCTCTGCTCGACTTTTAAATGTGATTACTCCTCACAAGCAATATTGTACATTGATCCTCACCAGCCTACTACCACTGTGAGAAACAAATCCATGACCTGCCTCAGATGTAGATACACTTTAACTTCACTTTGTCATGTGTCTTTAATAAAGAAATGGATCCAGAGAGAAGTGAGTTTTGACTTAAAGAAGAGGTCCAGTTTTTCTGAAATTCCAGATGATCTTCTTTTCCATTATAACACTAAGTTGAATGTTTGAACGAAGTGTTAGTGTAAATCTCTAGACACTGCAATAGGTCTTTGAAAAAAGCAGTTTATGTTACCAAATAGGAGCCATTTCTTCATCTAGTAATTTTATATGTCGAAGTATACGTCATATTAGTCATTCAGTTATGTTAAGGCTTGATCTTCTTCCAAGCATCTTTGGAAATATGAGGGCAATTTGCACAAGGCATAGGAAATTTATAGTTTTTGAAAAATAGAGTGATCTCACTTTTTGGACATTCAATGTTACTGGAGCTCACACTCAAGATACCCCTAGTTTGATCTTATACTGTAGCCAATTTTTTAAGTTCTGTTCTGTGATTTTCATATTTGTGATAATAAGTACATAACTTTGAAACCCTACTAGGGTGTTGCAAAGCGATCGTATTGACATTCAAGGCCGGAATCCACTATATGCAGTGGCAAATGTAAAAGTTGTATTTACTTGGATAGCTGGGAACACCCATGAGAGCAAGGAAGAAAAAATGTATGATATTCTTGAGGAAAAGGAAGTTGTCTAAAGACCAGGAGCTTTCTGGATCTGTTAACTAAGCAATTCCTCTCATTGCTGGACTCAACAAGGGCTCAACACAGCTGCCCATGTACAGGTGGGTGGTGGCACTGTGGACTCTGCCTGACCCCAGTGTGTCACTTCAAAAGGCAGTGAGTCCCCTCAAGGTCCTATATTAGATCTGCCAAGCTCACATGAACATCTTGCATAGCACAGCTTAAATGGCAGTAGCCAACATAGCCAGGTAAATGAATACAGCTCTTCAGAGAATCTTTTACTCATTTAAAATCACAGGCAGAATAAAAGCAGCACTAAAAGATCTCATCTTTGAGACCACATAAAAGAAAGATGCAGAGTGATTTTCTGATTTCAGGTTATGATGGTAGTCAGGGGAAGAAAACAAACTTCCAGTGGCTGGTGCCCACGCAATTATTTATTTCTACACGAACTGAGGGTGAAAATACTATTTTTCTGACTTCATACCTCTTGCAGATCACCAGAAAAAGAATCACATCATGTGAAAAAGTGCCATACAGAGTCAAACCAGCTGTGTTTTTACCTATAAACTGAACATATATGTGTAGGGGCTGTATGGTATAATAAATGAAAGTCATCAAAGGCACTGTTCCTCTGACTTTAAAGAAGGCCTGCATTTTGAGGGCAGGATCAAAAATCTGGGGCCTCACACAGCAGATCTGTTGGATAAAAGGGGACAGGCTGAAGAGGTAAAGAAAAATCCCCGAACTCCTCCTTTACCTGAACAAACAGAGCCTGTTAAGTGTGAGTACAGTGATTGTAGCTTCCCAGAGCTACCCAACTCCTCCTGAGAACATCCTTATCAAAACTTTTTAATGGTGATGGCTGTGATTAGTGTACAAGTAGCATGAGGCAGAAAGAAGCTAAGGTGCAGAAATGTCATTGCACAGACAACCTCAGCTGTGTACTGACCAACACTGCATTTGGGGTTCTCTGATTGAAATCTTCAGGGAGTTCCATGTTCAATCACTTTGTTTTGAACAAAACTACAGCTTGTTCACACTGTTTCTCACTCCCTTCTTAATTGTTAGAAATTAATACCCTTGACATGCTCTTAAACCACACTATTTGGAAACTATTTTACAGTGTAGGCAAACATTTGAGCTTAGTGCTAAATATGCGGGTGCTGTGCATACACAAATAAAGACTGTCTCTTTCTCAGAGATCTTACAGTCTGAAAGATAAGAGATGAAAGAGCGCTTGGAAAGATGAGTAACCAGGGGGACTGTGGGAGGGGTTCACGTCAGTTAAAATGTAAAAACCTGGATATCATTCAAAGAATGCACAGATTTTGGTCCTGGAAGTGTGCAATTTTTTTTATGTGTAACAGTTTTGCAATTAAGAAAAAAGCTGAAACTGTTGACATTTTCTTGTGCCTGGTTTTGCTAGGACTGAGGTAGCATGTTGCTGCTAGTTCTACTGACACCCCCAAGCCACCCTGCTACCATTGTCCTGTGCACAAGACCCAATGCTCTCATTCAAACCACTGGCCTGCTTGGGCTTTGACCTTGAGTGGGGTTAGATCTGGAGATCAGATGTCTCTTGGATATGATGGATAACTTTACATTTAAATACAAGAAATTTTTAGCCTTTTTAGCTTGCATATAATTAGGAAAGTTATGACTCAATAAGTAAACAGAAATAAATGTGATGTAATCAGCATGTGCAAATTTCTATTACTCAATTTTGCAAACATTTCTTCAAACCAAACCTACCTATCTTTAGACATCAAACATGGGTTAAACACAAGGACCCCCAGACACAAGGGTACCAGGCTGCTCTCTCCTTGGGAAGGAATAGCTGGGGTGTAGGCTGCTGGGGCACAGGAGCAGGATGTGCAGCACTGCCCTGAACTCTTGCTCATAGTTGCCTCCAGGTTTCTAGATTCACAGTTTTTTTTACTGGAGATGGAGGAACTGGTCATCAGGTAGCACTTATCATGGTCCAGCTGTGGTGTGGTTGATATCCATGGGTTGTAACTTCTTCATATTCACTTTTCATGTGACTCTTGCATCCACAATGAAAGGACAAAGATTAATTCTTCCTTCATTCTTAATGTGGTTTAGTACACATCCGATGGTGCCTCTCTGGTTTTGGGATCACACCAGGATAGCTTTTTCCTCAAACATTGTTTGAGATCAGACTTACTGCAGATCACAGAGATGACAGAGATGATTTTGCTTTAGCAATGTCAGAAGAGTTCAGATGCTAATAGGAATGACGTAGCTGCAGCTTTTTTTTTTTTTTTTTAAATCTAGCAAAGTGCTAGCAAAATGCCACATGCATATGAAGCAGGCTATCCCTGGCATAAGGAAGTTGTGTGTCTGTTGTAAAGGCAAAGCTTGCCATTGCCTCGTGAATCCAAGTGACACACTTGGAGCCATCCACATTTTGATTTCAAGCCAGTGAAAACCAGATTTTCTTTTTGCTAGAGTTGCTGAAAGGTTGGTGGAGTGGGAGGCAGCTAGTGCCAAGGTAGAACTATGCATGTTTCTTGTCATATGTCTTCAAGTGATGCATTCCAGAGTTCTTCATTTAATCATCCAGAGATAAATAAGCTACTACTTATTAAAATCTAATTAGGTTTTAAGCAGCACAGCGAGAAGATAATCTGTGTTACAGAATTCCTAGTGGCAAAACATCCAGGATTTTTTACATGTAAAATCATGAAACTACTATGATGCTTTTGAAGTTTTAACACACTCGTGCATTTGCTTGAAAACTACTATGCAAGCAGTAAACAATCTTGCTTGGGTCTGATTCTTCAAGGTGCAATACAGATAGCTCTGCACTTAACTTCATGGGCTCAGTTCTCACAAGTCCAACACAGCTGATAATATTTTTGAACCAAATGTTTGACAGCGAATGCAATAAAAAAATCTGTGGTTTTAATATCGATTAGTTCCCTCACCAGAAATTACATTCCCATTAAGAGGGTTAACAAAGACACTTTCAAAGGAAGAAAACCCAACGCAGTGCCTTTTTCTTTTGCTTCTCTAATTGCTGCAGATGTTGTGCAGTTGCAACTATGAAAAGTTAAATATTATGTCTCTGTAACATTTTTGATCTTCATTAATTATAGCTCAGAAAACCTTACAAAAAGCAGCCTGCCTGTTTAATACAAATAAGATTAATTGCATGGGTGTTCAGAAAATGAGCCACCAGTAGTTAAACAAAAAATGTTTGTCTTTAAGCAGCCCTTGAATGATCCTTTTTTAAAAACTGTTACAGGAAGTGAAGAGGCTGCCAAATTACCATGCCCGTGAGCCCCAGTCTTATTATCAGCCTAAACGAACGCACACACCCTGCCACTTTCATCCTCTTCCAGGTCCAAGAAAAAGAAAAAGGAGGCAAAAAAACCCAACCAACCTTCCACACAAAGAGGTGTCTCTGAAGTCTGGAATGCACCCTGGCTGTTTGAAGACAAGATTTATACCTGACACCCTCCTTTAAGCTCATTGTCGAGACTCGCCTGTGTTCAAATCAACCGCAGACTGGCTGCTGCAGGTACTTCATCTTACAACAACCACATCATCTAAGATAAATGCACCAGGAATTGCTATCACTTTGAGGTGAAAGAAAAAAGGGGGATGGGGGGAATCAAACCTCTGATGCAGGTAGTGGGTGGAGGAAAAGACAGACATGCATGAAGGAGTGTGCAAGGGTGTGCCCAGGGAAGAAGCCAGCGACAGCCGCCAGCCTGCGGCATGGGGCTCAAGGATGAAATGGGTCTGGCTGCCTGTGTGGGCACCTGTGTTTTGGCCCAGCCTCTCCCTGCCTTTGGCAGCCAGGCTGTGGGACCAGGCGTCAGGCAAGATCCTTAAGCCGCCCCACTGCCAGGGAAGCGGTAACCTCTCGGGTGCTTGTGAAGGACTGAAAGGAGCTTTTTGACTTGGTGGGAGATGATGGAAAGGACTGTGCCATCAGTTCATGTAATTCCCATGTTTTCTGAGGCAAGCCTGATTTCCTCATTTTAGGATCCTGTCCCTAAGTAAGCTGATTTCATTCAGTTTCTTAAATTTCTCTGGAGGAAAACCCTTCATAGTAAGGACTTAATTTTACACTGTATCCATCTGATGGGAGGCAAAGCTACAGAGCACTGAGGTAGGCGAAGCAAACAAGAGGAGAGACAGAAGAGTGTGATCAGGACAGCGTCAGGCTGTAGAGAAACACAGATGAACATCCTAGAGCTCAGGCTGCTGAAACTGTAGCATTAGTAGGAGTTGGGCTAATTACTGGAGGCTTTGAAGTGATGCAGGCAGAAAACGTCAGTCATAAAGAGAGAATAACACCTGGTAATTGGCAGAGATACTTATTGCCTGTATCACTCTATCGCTCAAAGGCCCAAAAGAAGTTGGGGTATAAGGATGCAATTTGTGGTACAGAACCAGCTGAGGAGTATTTTTTGGGGTGAAGAATTACCATGGCATTTGGAATAATGCACCATTAATCCAGGGCATTAAAAAACAATTCTGAGGAGATATTCTGAAATTACACTGATAGAGAAAAGAAGGTAGAAAAAATGTCAGCATAGGTGGTCAAGGTAAAACTTTAAAGCAAGAAAAACCTGCCCTTCTGAAGCATTTCATGATGCCTATCTTGGATCCGGAGACCAGAAAGCAATACAGGATTAGCAAAAAAACTAAGGTCCCTAAGGACTGTTCTAGCACCACAGATTTCAACTGCTATTGGGCAGCACCCAACAGCATGTTCTGTATTTAACCCAACAGAAAGATCTATATTTGGTTTTCTGGTTCTCCTTTGTCAAGCAGTTAAGACTCGGAGCTCTACAGGGCTTCTTCCAAAACTTCTGGACTGACAGGGATGTTTGAGATCTGGGAAAAAGGAGCTGGTTTAATCCATTTCAGTTATAGAGCACTTTCTATATTTAGGATTTTAAATTATGTTTCATTAAGAATGCAAATTATGAGCATTTCTAGGACTCCAGGTACTTGCATGTCCCAGCTAGCACATAAACCTCATGTCGTTACAAATCTGAATACAGCACGTTAAGTTTGCAGCAGATTTAAAATAGGGCAAAAGGGAGGCGGGAAGAGAGCTTGAACAACACATCCAACACTTGCCCACGTGGGTGGGAGGAAAAACATCTACACTAGCACTGAACTGACACAACTGCATGTGAAGCTGCAGCATCAATTTCAGCTTGGCCACAGGTACCCTGTTCCATCTTTTGCAATTGAAAAACTTACCACTTATAATTATTTTTTTAATTCTCTTTTTTTCTGTTGGCTGTTTTGTAGTTTGGGTTTGGGTTTGTTTTTTTTCCCATGGGGGGCGAAGTCTTCTCTCTGGTGCTAGCAAAAGATTCTCAGAGAAATCGGTTTCATCAACCCGTGACCAATGTATTGAAAAATGGGGCATGGATCCGCCGCAGCAATCACGGGAATATGTTGAGGAAACTTAACCTGGAGCCTCTATAATTTGTGACACTAAGCTTCTGAGGAAATAGCATTCAGTATTTCATTCTGACATTTCAGCTCTTGACAGCCCTACAGAATGCTGCTTGAACCTAAAGTCAAATGCAATAAACTGTGCACAGCTTGGCCAAAAAAAAAAAAAAAAGCAAGCATAAGCAAGGCCAGTTCAGATTGCCCTCCCAGGCAGCCACAGGAGTGGGAAACAGAAATACATGGCTCTAAGCAGCCTCTTCCTTGCTGCCTGCCTGTTAAAAATGATGGCGTTTTCAAGAAGCAGTTGTAGGCACTATTAGTATCTTCTGATCTAAGCACAGAATCATAGAACCACTTAGGTTGAAAAAGACCTTTAAGATCATCAACTATTAACCCAGCACTGCCAAGTTCACAGCCATGTAGAATCATTGTGTACTTCTTTTCCCAAAAGGATCTTCAGCATCTCTCAAACCAAGTTGCAACGAATAGTGGTAAGACCATCAGAAGATGAAAATATGAATACGGATGACGAACTTGTACATTAAACAGGATTGTTCACATGGTTATTTGTGATTGACTACTTGGTCAGAGTATAAATGTATTTTGTAGGTGTACACACTGTGCATCTTTTGCTGGTGTTGAACAGCTCTTACTGCAATAACATGCCAAGAAGGCTCCAGGGAACTTCTCTCTATACTGGTAATAACTGGAACTTTTAAAAGTACTTCTGAGCTAATAAAAAATGTGAATACTTATTTATACGTTATATGTATGTATGTATGCAGGGCTATGTGGTAAATCTGTAGACACATTTTAGGCTCAAGATAGTTTTTCTGCCTATGAAATTTTGTTTTTACTTTCTCCCTCCTTGGTGTTTCCGATCAAATAATTTTACTGTTCTGAAAATGGAACTTCAAAGTTTGGTGCTCGTTATGTTATTCAAGAATGAGAGCACCAGCAATTAATTAGACAGCAAATGCCCTGGATTCACCAGCAATTCCTTCTCCACCCCCAGAGAGATGCCATCTTTCTCCTCGTCCCCGACCATTTGCTGGTTTTATCCCCATTCAGTCCTTTGACTCCTATTAACTCAGTTTCCTCCTCACTGCACATGCTTTGTGGGGCCATTGACTCCTTTTTAATGCTGTGTGACTCCTCTGGCTGCCATTTGCCACTCCACTCTAGCTCGATGCATACCCCAGTGGAAAGCAGCAGGTACTCCTTCCCCTGCCCGCACCCTGTGCTGTTCCCACAGCCACTGCTCGTGTCCCTGCTGCTCTTCATACACTTGGGAGTCCAAAAAGAATTTGAGCATCCTTTCCTACAATCCTCATGTTTGCTGCAATCCTGACCCTCTGTTCTACCTGCTCCCTTCATGCACCTGTTCTCCACAGCCATTCAACTCCCCCATAGAAAGAAGGTGGCTGGACAGAAATCCCAGGCAACTCACTCTCACCTGCTTGGGGCCTAGTGCTACCAAGGCAATGTGGTACCATGTGTCATCAGCCTCTGCCTGCAAAGGGGTCGTCAATGTCAAGATAATCTTGCAAACGGAAATACAGCAACAGTCATGTTTATGACTTGAGAGGGCTGTGAGAAGAGCCCCTTCCTGCCTCCTAGCATTCCTGTTTCTCTCCAAGAGTTGAAGACAGCCTGCCTGGTTCAGAGTCCCTTGGAGTCCCCCAGGCCCTGGTCTGGGGCAGCTCTTAGAAGATGGCTTAGTCCGACTAAATGTGTTGCTCTGTGCAAGCAGTGGAAAAACCGTAATTGTAGTGGTAGCAATGTACTCTATAGCAAAACCCTGTAATAGAATATGATTTATTTCCATGACCATTTGCTTGAAATAAATAAAGGGCTATAGAAACATCATTTCTGTAAGATAAAACCATCAAGTGCACAACAGCAGCTGAGGAACTACATTTCTTTTACAGCTTGTCTAAAGTGTCACCTTGCAGGGACCTGAGGGCATGTTAAAGTGAAGAGCTTTAAAACAGCAAACAACGAAAGCTAATTCTTCTCCAAAAAAGGCAAACAGGAAGCTTGTTTAAAGGACAAAGCTTTCGGTGCATAGCAAGTGCTTGTGTTCACATGTGTGCTCAGGTTGCTTTTGAAGTCTGTTTTTTTGGCTCCCTTGGCTCTGTCTCCAAAAGACATCTACAAAAACTCATGTATGCTCGTAAGTGCCAAACATGTACACGGCGCCTCAGTCACTTCGACAGCAAGTGACAGTTAATTCAAACCATGTGTTACAGAGAGCTCATCCTTTCATGATAAATGATGGTATTGACAGATGAGTTATTTTTACACTGAGCTTAATTATGTCAAATCTCAGCCCACAAGTGTGCAGCAGAAAGGGTAGCATTTTTCTTTGTTACTAATAAGCTGTGTTTGTTATTTTTCTTCTGCACTATTCACACGTAATTAAAGGTGACCCAAACCCACATACATTACATGCCAATGAAAACCCTTTCATCTTCATTGTCATGTCATGACATACTGGATTGACAAATCTGCTAAAAAAAAAAAAAGCCATAAGACCGCTCCGTCTCTTAGCTCCTCATGGTCACGTAAGTTTAAAGCCTTGAGGAAACAATGACTGAGTTTGCCTGTCTGCACGGAATCAGTTCTGTACATTTTTCTTGCCCAGACTGTTTCATATATGAAGCGCCTCACCTGAATCCCTAAGGTCCTGTTTATTTCTCACACATGTATTCTTCTTGTAGGAAGAAGTCAAAGCTGTATACAGAGCTCCAAAATGGTTCTCCCTAATTTATGTGCCCCAATAAAGCAAACTTCTCCAAAAGGAGCAACTTCAGTCTTTAAAACATAAAAATCAAATTGTGCTGTTCCCACTCCCAAAGCGCCATCAGCAGCTGAAGTCACCGTGCCTACTAACAGAAGGGTGTATTAGCTCAGCAGTTTCTCACCC
Source organism: Corvus brachyrhynchos (assembly GCF_000691975.1). Classification (NCBI taxonomy): domain Eukaryota; kingdom Metazoa; phylum Chordata; class Aves; order Passeriformes; family Corvidae; genus Corvus; species Corvus brachyrhynchos. The sequence continues at coordinate 5,600,864 of NW_008238464.1, forward strand.
AAAACCCAATTCATTTACAATGAATTCAGTGTTCAGAAGATACTATAGTTACTGTAGAACATTTAAACTTCAAAACCACTCAAAAGCCGGGAAATACAAACCTAAGATGACCACATTAATACCACGTATTACCCCTTCACTGAAGTTTGCCCTGCAACATCTTTCTCCTAAATCTCTGCTGTGTTCTCTGCTTGCACTGTGAATAATTGTTCTTTAACCGATTAAAAGGTATTGCTACACCTTTAGTAAGGACTAAAGACTTACAGGGTATGGTTAGCACATTTCAGAGGAGTATATGGTTTCCACAGATCAATTTATTAGTGCAGGTGTATGACACACTTTGAGTAAAATGGGACAACATCAAATACTCCCTCTGTTTAACTTGGAACAGGGAGCTGAATTTCCAACACCTGCATCTCAAGAGAGTGCCAAAGCCATGGGGTTATTGGATATTTGCAGGAGGGCTACTTTGTGGTTTTGGTTTTTTTATAACTGGGTGTATTTATCCAGATTTTAAGTGGATTCCAAAGCAAATGGGGCTTGTGTGGCCATGAAGCAATTTCCCACACACTTCCGCAGCTTAATTGTGCACACCCAGCCCTTTTCCCCAGAGGATCCCAGAGGTTTGATGGTGCACTACAGCATGTGACAAGGGTGCTTTGTCAGCCACTGACAAATGCACAGGTCTTTGTAAATGTCCCAGGGGGAAGAGCTTCAGCTAGAGCTGGCTATTGGCCACAAGACACTGATCCGTCAGAAATCATCCTTCATGCATGCTAGTGTTCCTGGAGCTACTTGCCTCTTAGTCATCTTTGACTTTAACTAGCCTGGACTAATGTCTAGCATTTTTCCTAGGAAAGTTTCCTACTTCACTGGGGATCAGGCCAGATTCACAACAGGAACTGTGCCATAATGGACTCAGTGCTCCGCAGCAGCCACAGAAGGTGGCAGCATCCTTGCTACAGCCAGAGTCTGCGAAGAGACACCTCAAAACAGAGATCTTCAAAATAACTTGGCCATGACCCTGGCAGGGCTTAGAAACCTGACAAGGCTCTGCCCTACAGTCCTCCAGACTCCCTCCAAAATCCAGCTTATGGAACCTCTCCTGCCACTGCTTCCTATCTTTGCACTTAATAACCCCATCAGCTACAGGGCAACACAAAGCCAAACACCTCCACCTGCCAGCATCCTCCTTTGTATGAACACAGTTTTGGAAGTCTTCCCTCTAAGTGGCTGGGGGCTGGCTGGGTGAGCTCCATGGAGAAGGAACTGTTCAGGGCCCCTGGCCAGGCAGTGTGGCTACACAGGCTCTCTCAGGATTGTCCAGCTTCCTCCTCTTGCACCTTTTCTGCTTTGCATGAGACAGTTTTTGTCTCTTTTTTACTCAGACACATGACTCCCAAACGTAGTGACTGGGGCACCACCTGGGTCAGGGTTTGGAAACTGGGCTCCAGTTCTTACTCTGAGCTAAATTTAGATATCCTATACTGAGTATTACCCAGGGCCTATGTCTCCATACACTTGTGGCAGTATTATTTTTCTTTTGCTCTCCAAATTGCCAGTTATGCCTAGGAAAATGTAACAGTTAAAAAACGAGGGATGAACAGACAGACGCCTCTTTTGGAATGCACAAGAGCTGGAGCTGGGGACTGTTGTGAGTAAAACAGCTAAAGTCTCCGCAGGCTGAGAAACACGTTGAGTCCAGATCGCTCACCTGAGCTCCCTGAGCATGTAACAGTGTGACCATTCCCAGTGGGAGGGCTTGACGTGTGGCATGTGGGTATGTTCATCCAGCACAGGCCAAGCCAGGTAAAGCATGTCCAGAAGCACACGTTCAGGCATGCAGGGAACTCACTGGATGCAAACGTGGGCGTTAAGGTATGTAGGTACCTCTGCGGTGAAGAGGAGGCGAGAGTTCTTAGTATCTAAGGTTTAGACTTCTCATGTGAAGTGACTTGTCTGCTAGGCATCCAAGTTCCTCCTTGGGATTAAGTCCTTGAAGATGATCTAACAGAAGGCATCTGCTTCTCACCTCAGAGTGCTCCCGAATGAAAGACTCAGAGAGTGCCTGGTATTCTACGCACTTTTCACACACCCAGCACTAATTGCTCTTCCGTGATTAAGGAAAAGTGTTTCTTCTATATATACAAAAAAGTGTGAAAACTCAGGATGAAAAATACTGCAGAGTTAAGCAGATTTGTTTATGAGTTTGCATCTGTTCTGCAAAAGTGGACATGCCTATGAAGCTAAGCAAAGGTCTGTGTGCACCTCTCGTTAAATTAATCCATCTAGAATTAGTAATGGTAGGGAAAATACCACAGACAGCAACTTTACTTCTGCATGTGTTTCTGGGAAACTTGAGCTGTTAGCACTGTCTTTGCACTTGGCTTTGGAAGGGGAAAAGCAGATGCCTTTCACTCATTTTGACTAAACTAATACAGTTTGGGCATTTTGTGCAGCAATTGCAACTTTTCTTTACGTTTTAGTCCATCTCTGTTATAGGCACAGGCAACAGCAGATGAAAGAGAAACATCAACAGTTTGTTAAAATAAATGGCAAAAACACCCACGACATCAGGACTGAGGGAATATCTCAAGTCTTTCTACTCCAGTTGTTATGCCAAAGTTGTTTTAAAAGGCATGAACAGAGAGTTCTGAAAAAACAAAACAAATATAGACATCATGCTTTCCTCTCATTTTCTTTGCTTCTGCGTTTTAGAATTTCAGAAGAAAAAGCCATGCACACAGATAAAATTTCTTACTTCAGCTGCTAAATGCATGTATAATTCCACTGCTTTTGTCTTATTTTTGTCAACACATATTTTAAGAAATAGTTTTATGATGCTTCTTATGAGCATCTCTAAAATTCTCCTGGGAAGCTTGTATAACTAGCAAGACCTAACTGAATTAATAAGCCAGAGCACTTTGATAAAGGCGTTAAAATAATGCCAAGGCTGTGCTGTGGATGTTGAGCTCAACTACAGTGTTTTGTTGAAAGCAAGCACTCCCTTCCAAAGCAGCCAGTGGCTCTATCAGCTGTAAGCCCATCACTTCGCAGTTGCAGACTTACAGTGGTGCCATACAAAGCCCTCTGAGCCGCTACAAACCACAAGTTCAAAACCTGACTCATGTCTAGAACTCCGACTCACTCGCTGTTGCTGGCTTAGTCACTGCCAGCAGCCCTACATGCATGTGCTAATCCTGCGGTAGCCTCAGCACAGTTCCCTCCTGTGGGAAAGCCCTGGTTAGTCAGACTTGAAGAAAGGCAGGGTATTGTTAGATTTCTCTTACCATTGTGCTGCTTTGTTCTTCTTGCATTCCCATCTTAATGACAGTGCGAGCTGTTGGCCTTCCACACTTTCTTTGTGCCTATGTAAATTCAGTGTTTGATGCAGAAGAGGCGGAGACGATTTCTAAGTGAAGGGGCAGGTGTGAGTGAAAGGAGCAACCCAACAGCCAAACTATTTGAAAAAGAAACCTTTAATGTCTCATCAGCTCAGCACTTAAAAAAAAAAAAGCCTTCATAACTTGTCTTGAAAACTGGAAAAACAGGGTGTCTAGCTATAATTTAAGACATTAATAACAAGAAGATTTTGCAGTTCCCTGACACATTTTGACTTTTCCACAGTGAAATGCTATCTTAAAACTAGGTCTGATTATTAAAATGTGAAATACTGTCAGTGACAAAGAAATTACAGACAGGTTTAGCCCAGGCTAAATTTTAGGACACGTCTGAAAACACCTTTTTTTCCTTTCTTAAATGGACATTCTGCCAAGGATATTTGCAATGCAACAACTTTACAGGACTGACCCAGGTCTTCAGAGGTATTTAGTGGCTACCATGAGCACCCCTGAAACTGCAGCCTTGAGATGTTACACCCTAATTAACAAAATAAGTTTCAACAAAAAGTATTTTTCACCTTCAAG
>NW_008238464.1:5604972-5647991 GCF_000691975.1 Corvus brachyrhynchos
GGAAGTCTGCTTTCCAGCACAGAAAACACAACAAAGCAAGAACAAACACATCTTGTTATATGGGAACAGAGGACAATAAAAGACATCTAAATCTCCACATTTTATTTTTATTTCCCTGGTCTAGAAAAGGCTTTCAGGCATGGAGTTAAAGCTTAAGAACACAAGTAGCTTACTTGCCTTTTGTGGGACAATGTGACTATTTGAAGCTCTGTGTGTGCTTATATGCTCCACTATTTAAGTTATGATTTACTGAAAACAGGCATATACAGCCTCCTCACCACAAAGTATCTTTACAGTCATCATGGTAATCTTGACAAGAAACCAGAAGTCCAATTTCTTACAGGATTTATTCCCTCTGCTGAAATAGTCATTTTTTCCATGGCTGACTCACCTAGAAAATTTTTATGAAGTTAGTAGCAAATGCAAGCATCCTGCTCTTTGCACCTTCAAAGCTATCACATAAAGATAACACTGTTTTCTTTTAATCTTTTTTTTTTATTGCTGAATATTATGCTTACAACAATCCTGCTTTGCTACAGATGGTTTCCTGTTGTTTCTGCCAAATGTGAAATAGCTATAAAACTTGAAAAGGTTCTGATGCTGTCACTGCATGAAAAATTACATCTACAAGGGAAAATTAAATATGAGCCTTAGCCTTTAATTTCTTTAATCTTACTTAGTAAGTGAACTTTTTTACTCCCACCCCCAACTCAAAGCTTCTGATAACACATCCTGAAGGGAAAAACACAGCTATGTATTTTAGTCAGGTATAATGCCTTCATTAACAAAAACAAAAAAAGAGGAAGGGGAAGTAGATAATTCTCATGTCCAGACCAACCAAACAGCCACCAACTCCAGCTGACAAGAGCAGTGCCTTTGGCTCAGTTTCATAAAAGACATAAAGCCATTTCTGTGAGAAGACAGTGAAGTTCCTGTTTTCAGTGCTATAATAAGGAAATCTGTCACCTTAGCAAACAAATTACTAGAAAATGGCTTGTGTAATCCCAAGGGGACAGAGCCTTTGCTCCTTGCGTGGGCAAACCTCAGTGAACTCAGTGACAGCTTTACTTGAATGCAAAAGGAGTATTAAGAAGCACTTCAAAGAAAAATTGAATTTTATACATATGATGAAGAAAACTCTTGATGTTCTGATGCTCTCTATAGGCATAGATTCAGTGTCATACGGGCGAAGGGCTAGGAAAAATGTATTTTACCAGCAAAGTAACTTTCTAAGGCACGTAACTTACGAGTGGAGCATCAATGAACAAGCGAGCTTCACAGTTGTCTCAAATTTCTGTCAGTATTTGACTGGCACCATATCAACAGATTCATTTTCTAGGGAAAAAAAATCAGGGGGCATTTAACCACGTCCTTCTACCAACAAGGTAAGGCTGTGCTCACTGCCATGGATCTGCCTCTACAGGCACTGGGGTTAGAGGCAAAGAGAGTAAATATGAGAAATTGTGCTGTCATTTTGAGTGCGTTTGTCTGCTGCTGTGCATAGAAGTTCTGATATCTTAGAGCTCTGCAGCACAAGAAGTAAACGTTCTGTACTACACTGGAGATTTGGCAAGCACCCATTTCTGCAGGAAAAAGGCATTTAATTGTAATCTCACCTAACCAAGACATTAGACCTCAACTTTCCAGCTGCTCAGACCACCTACTACTCATTCTAGGGCATGGATCTGATACTCATTTGCTACAAGAAGAGTTTCACTCTTGGTTGGAAAGACAACTTGGTGGGATTTTAGGTTTTTTTTAACCTGTGCTGCCTTTCCTTGCTCTGGAGGCTGCAATTTAAAAGTGGAGGTAGAGGTGACATTGTGGGCAGGAGTGAGTGGAAAATACATACACTCATCAAACTGCAACCAGATGTCTCATCTACATGTGGACATGCCTCTCCCATGTGCTGTACCCCCAAGGACACCACTCACTGCCTCTTCAAAGTTGCTCCTGGTGTTTCCCCATGCATAGATATTTGCAGTAGAAATACCCGTTTGTTTGTTTAGTCTGACTTCCACCAAAACTAAATTAGAAACAACCTTATGCAAGCTCTGGGAGACCTGCACCATACAGGACACACTCCTGTAGCTCAGCCCAGCAGTGGCTCCTGGTTCATTGTGAAGATATCCAGGTCTGGGAGAGCAGGGGTACAAGGCATCTGTGGGGCTGACATGCTGGACCTGCTGCTGTCTCTGAGAGACCCTACATGGTGCCTGATTTTGATGTCTGTGAAAACCACTGATTGATCACTTGGGCCAGGAAAGCATTTATAGACAAGCACCCTTTATTTCTTTTTTGTAGTGTAGCCTGTGTACATGGGGATCTCAGATGAAAATCGGAAATGGACAGGCAGGTTGGATATCTGCTGGCCTGACTGGAGAGTCTCCTGTTGGTTTTACTGGGAAATATATCAAGCCCTGTATATTCATTTTATCAGGTTTGTTTTTTTAATTTATTTCCAATTTTACCATTTGTCCAGCAGCTGAATTATTTGTACTTTTCACATCCAATTAAATACCACACAGTGCTAGTACTGGATTTTTCTCACACCTGGTAAGAAAACCATGATGGAAAACATAACCCTGCCACATCAGAGATGTTCTTCATATACCATACAATATTTGCATCTAGGTTTCCTTGTTGCTAGCCAGTACCATCTGTTATCTGTTTTGGTCTGCTTATAAGAATTGGTAATTTTTGAAAATTGAGAGTAAGACAAGAACAATGGCTTTTTCCTTTGTATTTTACATCCCAAAGAAACCAACTGGATCTACACATGCACAGAAAAATATACCCCTCCAATTGACAATATATTAGCGCATGCTTTTTCTGTATGGAAAATTTAAAGAGACAACACTCATCATGAGGAAGTACTTGAATTTAATGAAATAAATCTGTGCCTCACAATGCCTGGATACTGGGTTTTACTTTTGTCTCTCTTGGAGGGTGTTGACACTCAGACTTGGTGATGGAATAAATGGTGACAGCTGAGATAGTTACTGCCCTCAGCTGTGCGTTCTGTCCTTCTCTTGGAAATTATTACCCTCCTGCAGCTGGCAAAATGGGATGCTTCATGAAGCCAGCTTCAGACTGCCAGACTTCACGCCAGCCTCGGCTTACGCGGATCCACCAGCCCATAAACTTCTGTGGCTTGGAGGGGAGCCCACAAGCCATTGAGCCATGCCTGCTGTGCAGGTGGTAAACACTCAGAAAGAAATGGGGTGGCCAGTTGAAGGTGCTGCTGCTGTGCTTGGCCCCCCCTGTCATGTACCACTGGATGGGTGGCAGCCCACAGATCATTCTTTCCTATTTTTGTAAATACAAATGTGTCTAACTCAGGGGACACGTTGTCACCAACTACCCACCAAGAGAAGAAATGGCAAAATCCCAAGTGACAAAAAGAGAACATGTCCCCAGCCTTTTTGTTTTTTGTGGACTCCAATAGGAAGACAAATGTTGTTTAATGATGGTAATTCAAGTTTTGCGTTGTTATATGAGGCAAATTGAAGTCCCATGTTTGAGGATGCCGTCTGTTTCGTAGCTCCTAACTAGAGCAGGCTATAAACCAGCACCAGGTATTTCAACAGACTGCCTCTTTTAGCCTTTGATATCATCTGTTCCTCATATTTTTACAGTCCCAGTGTTTCTCTTCCAAGATGTGTGATATAGACACACAGGGTCTTTTAGTCTTCTTCTTTTGAGTGACAGAAGCCAAGTTCTAGAAAGCCTTAATTTATCAGCTGTTACTGTAAAGATCTTTTTCCCTCCCTGGTCCTTCTCCCAAGCGGTGGAGTGTATAAAGAGTTCCAAAAGAAAAATGGAGCATGTCCTAGGAATGCATCCTTCTAGCCTGGATAATAACAAATATCTAATCCTGAACTATTAAAATGGTTCTTGCTTCAAATGAAATGTAAAAATCTGATACTCAATCTGTAGATAATTGTATGCTGCTTAACTGGCACTTCAGTAGTTTTTGTTTGTGATATATCCAAAGGAAGAGATGGATGCGCTGTCAGAATTAAAGCTCTCTCATTATTTGGCCATATGTTTCTGCTTTGGTCCCCAGCCTGTTACACTGCTGGGGATACAGAGGATAAAGCCTAGTCTTCATATGCAACACAGCCTCCAGGGGAGGTAGGGAAAAGACTGAATCTTTCCAGGGTTCCTTCTTACCCAAGAGCTGGCTTGGACCTGGATGCAGCTAAGTTTTGCAGCACCATATCCTTCCTGGCGGTAAAGGCCAAAGAACCAGAGGCTCATTAACATGATCAGGGGATGTGCATTCATCAGCACTTGCACAGAGCAGACAGAGACAGCAAGACACTGAAACTCATGTATCTTTCTGTGCCAGGCTCCAGTAGGGAAGCAAGTATCTCACTGAAGATTGGTTAGGAAGAGCTGGATGCCAAAGGCTAGCAACTAGGTTGATCTTAGCCTTTAAGATCAAAAGGTTCTCAGGTCCATCAACCTCTCAGCATGCTCCAAGTATAGTCAAACTAAGTTTTCTGAACTCTTTTGCTTTTTCTCCTCAATTCACCCATAGCCACTGAGTGTATGAAAATAACATTCTCAAAACACAGTACACCGCACACATTTTTATTATCAGAGCAGGCCCCTGGATAGTCAGGTCATTGAGACCCTCCTAGCTTCCTGTGCACAGCAAGTGAGGCAAGGATCAGCTGAAATACCATCAACTGCTGGAGAGGTTCGTGCGGGACAGGGAATGGGACAACATCAACCTTCTCAAAAAGTCTTTCTGCTATAAAACTTACACAGCTCTGGCAGTCCCTTCTGCCACATAAGCTCTTACCAGTCATCTCCTCCCAAAAAGGAAACAGGAAGAATTTAAGGCACCAAATAATAAAATCTCAGTTCTGCAGAACAGAGTCTGAAAAAGAATAAATGCCAGAAACTCTATGAAATCCACCAGGGACTTAGCTATTGATTTTGCACTGCAGCTGGTCAGATATTATGGTAATGTGGCAATGTAAATCCTGTTGCTAGATTCATGGTGGGTGATTCAATTCAAGCATTGTGGCTTAACTTCACAGAATGACACTTCTGACATTTCAAAACTAGCACTCGCTAGCGTCAGATCAGGACGATGTGGCCCTGACTCCATCTCCACAGAGATTTGAAAATCCACTGGCAAAGCTTTAACTTCTTCATAAGACAATAGCAGATAATGCTTTTTAAGTAGTCTTTGTTTATCTTTTATTCTTTTGTTTCTAATGGACTCCTTCTGAATTTGAAAATAACTTCCTCTCTACTTTTGTTCTGATTTCCCCAGTGGGAAGAAACTGAAAAAGCTGATCTACGTCAAGTCAGAAGAAATGTGTGCAAAGTTAATATGATTCAGGAAACAGTGTCTGATCACTGAATATTGCCAAAGAGCCAGCAAGAGCTGGGCACACCACCCTTGTGGGAGTTCTGCCATTGGCTGCATGGGCCCAGAATCTCATCCATTTGTAATAGAATTGGATGGGTGATAAATCAAACAAAGGAATAGCAAGTTACTTGGCCTCCAAATAATATTTGTATGGTCTAGTCTTCGCCATATGAAGGTTCTTAGTTTTCTGGGAAGAGTACAGTCAAACATTTCGTCCATAAGGTGACCATTGGCTCAGGTTATACTTGCCAAGGGGGACAGTCTCACATACCACAATTCTATCTTTGTTCAGTAATATCTAATTCTTTACAGGAACTTACCTTCTTGGAATATACATGGCAAAAAAGTGTCTCTGGTTTTGCAAATACCTCCCTGACCTATTGACACACCAGCCAGAACTTTTCTACATGTTAGGAAAGAAGGGTTTTCTGCCACAAGAGCAGCTGCTTCAGGACCTGTTGGGTAAAAAGGGGTACCTGCTATCTCCTATTGCATCATAAAATATATGCTGGGTCTCAAGAGCCAGGAGGGATCCACAAGGCAGTAAAGGCCTGGTTTCAGAGTAATCAGAGGGAGAAATGAGATACATTTTACAGGAGTGAATGGAAAGGCTGATCTACACTCAGCTTTGCCTCAATGACTCATGCAGGGTGGGGCCATGCCGGCACCTCTCTGGTTATTCTGCTATAGGCAGTAGCTCACGTTGCAATTTATCTACCTTTTAGCTGAAAAGAGAAGTAGCATAGATACGATCTGATACCCAGCTCCATCCTAGCATGGAAACAACTCTGTTGAGGATATTAGAGGGGAATTCCTCCACTGATGACAACATGAGAAAAACATTATCTTAATCTAATCTTCAAAAGCTTATGCTGCTATTTCTTGAGACTTGGACCATTTATCTAGCACAGCTATATGGGTTCTGTTAGAAACTTTAGATTCTGTTAAAATATTTCAGTCCTCCAAGAAGTGTCACCTTTACACATAAAGTTGAAATGTTTGATGTGAAGTCATTCTCAGAGGAATTCTTAACAGCCCTATGGTAAAACTGCATTCAGTTCAACACTTTCAATGAGATGATTTCTATGGCATACAGTTCAGTATAATGCCTTGAGAATGACCATCTCACGATCTTAAGTGAAAAATTAAAACATCACATGTTTTCCATCTAGCTGCAATAGAGAAAAATCAGCCTATTTATGCCAGTGGTTTTCTGCAAAAGCTATCTACGTACTAAAAAAAAAAAAAAGCCTGCTGGCTTTTTCTGGGCACATTCTCATCTGAGCTCTTTCTTGTGGTCAGACTACATTATTGCAAACTGAACACAGCTATACTGTGCCCTACCAACCAAAAGAGCTGGGCTAAGCTCTGGTAACAGTTTCACCATTGTCAATCATCTCCAGGGAAAAATGGGTTCACAGAAGCTTACCTGAAGGTGGAATTGTTCCCACTGAGTGGTATGAAACCAAACTTGCTGCTGGTGAATATATTTCCTTTATTTGACAGTTCTTGTCTTTTTTATTTTCACAATTAATTTCTTATCAGTATTACTTTTCAGTATAGGATACCCAAACTTCCTTTCTTTTCACTTTGTACAACTTAGACGTTTCTGAGAGAGAAGAACAAGAACCAAGTAATCCTGATAATAGTCATGGGATTTGACCCTACTTTGCACAGACACATTAATTTCCTTTTAAAATTTCCAATCTCTCACAATTTTTCCCATAGAGCTGCCAGAGATTTCCACCACTTTCCGAAAACATTTCAAGACCTATCACTGAAAACTGCAGTATACAACATCAACACCCACCTCTGCTGTAGAGGAGTGGCAGCAGTGGCCACTGGCCTTGTCTACTCAAATGAACAGCAGCCACAGGTGTGAAAGATTTCCTTGTAGTTTGAGGCATGTAGAGAGGTTTGGGGTGGTACTCCAAGGAGGTGGTTGTCACTAAGCTCTTGGCACTGTTGTACTATTGATGAGGACCTCACCTCTCATGCCATGGGGGACAGATCCAAAGTGCCATCCATTGCCCCTTCATATAGTATCTACAGCTTCACTAGTTGCAAAAATGAAAACACCTTTTCTCTTAGGCATACCAGTGTCTAGCCACACTTTTTCTAATACGCAGTGTCAGTGCTGTAGCCATGGCAGCAGCAGCAGCTAAAACCACCCAGCTCAGTACCAATGACAATCGTTCATAGTCGTGCAAGGTTCACACACATCACTTCACCACTGGAGCAGGTTCTGCAGTCCCAGCTGAGCTCTCTGCTCCCTTTGAAAGCTACTTTGGCACCACACACGGCTACAGAGTACTGTGCTTGGAGCAGGTGTGCAATACCAGTCTGCCCAGGTACTTCTCTGTGGGCAGCAGCCTGCTTTCATCTCTGGACCTCAGTCTCACAGAACCCTTTTACAGAGAGATTGTGGAAGCAGGGAAAATAAAAATCAGCATGCTATGAACATGTATTCACATGTGTATGCAGTCAGCCACAACAGTATCACTATTGTGATATTTTACAGAGGTGGTTGGGATTTCAAAAGTCTAGTAGCAGTGTAAAAAGTACAGGCAAATTACTTTGCAATGTTAACATAAAACCCGAAAGAGCAGTTCCACTATCCTCTGGAAAAACATATACTTCTACTGAAATAAAAACCCCACTAAATCCTCTAGAGTTTAGGAACCAGTAAGACCATCAGTACTTCTAGTAATAAAAAAGTCTACAACACATGCTCTGTGAAGAAACTTTAACTTCTAACCAAAGGTACTACCAGGAACTGTAGCTACTTTCTAGCTTTCAGAGGAAAAAGCAGTTCTCTAGTCCTATGCCAAGAGCAGAGAAACTCACTGGACGGTAGATCTCTTTCAAACGAAGCCTAAAGCCAACAGGATTTCCAGCCACAGCCCTCGCTGACATCCCCATGACAGAGCGGATCCCGTACCAGAGGCACGTTGGCTCTGGGGAAAGGCAGCCGATACGCGCGACGGGAGCCTACCTTGCACAGACGGGCTCACGGCCTCCGAAGCCCGGAGAAGGGCCGCTCCGTCGGGCACAGAGAGCGGGATCCCCGCAGCCGCTCCGGCGGGCAGAGAGAGCGGGATACCCGCAGCCGCTCCGGCGGGCAGAGAGAGCGGGATACCCGCAGCCGCTCCGGCGGGCAGAGAGAGCGGGATACCCGCAGCCGCTCCGGCGGGCAGAGAGAGCGGGATACCCGCAGCCGCTCCGGCGGGCAGAGAGAGCGGGATACCCGCAGCCGCTCCGGCGGGCAGAGAGAGCGGGATACCCGCAGCCGCTCCGGCGGGCAGAGAGAGCGGGATACCCGCAGCCGCTCCGGCGGGCAGAGAGAGCGGGATACCCGCAGCCGCTCCGGCGGGCAGAGAGAGCGGGATACCCGCAGCCGCTCCGGCGGGCAGAGAGAGCGGGATACCCGCAGCCGCTCCGGCGGGCAGAGAGAGCGGGATACCCGCAGCCGCTCCGTCGGGCACAGGGCGCGGGGTCCCGCTCGCTCGGGCTCTCACACGTGCCAGCGCGCTTCTCCTCCACTCGCAGAGTTTGTCATGAATGTCCCCAGCTGGGTCCCAGTGAGCGCAAAGACCTCGGAGCCGTCAGCCCACGGCCCCGCGCTCCCCTCGCAACTTCTCCTTCCCCTCGCTGTCCGCTGGGAAGTTCGGCAGAGCCGCGGGCGCCGGAGCGGGCTCCACTCTCTGCGAAAACTCGCCCGCCCCACCTAGAGGAGCCCCGCCGGATGAGGAGGAGTCCCGCATCCCTGCCCGCTACCGACGAGCTCGGAGCTGGCTGGTGAACAGGAGAAGGTTTTATCTGGTTTGGCTGGGAGAAGGGGAGCCAGAGTCTGGGATGCGGAGCAGGGGAATGCTTCTGGGGAGCTCCTGAGAGCAGAAGAAATGAGAGAGAAGTTTGATGAGTGAACTGGTTCAGTTTAGCGAATGTTGTTAAAGCAAAATGAAACTATTCTGAGAAATACCTGATGTCCAGACAATTTGGGGTGGCTCATCTGAAGCCCACCTCACTTTCCTACTTTTCAATTGCAGTTTTGGGGACTCTCTGGACTTCCCACAGGATTCTTACCAGGAAGGGACAGCATGGGCGACATCAAGAATTACTGCTTCCCCAGGAGCACACACAGCTCTCTGCTGCTTCTAGAAAATTCTGAAGAATAACCTAGATGGTTTTCAAATTGAGAATGTCATAGCTACCTTTCTGAACTACCGATTCTTTTCTTCCCAAGCAAAATAGAAATATTCTTATACAGTTCTGCTTTCTAAGGGTTGAAAATTCTGGTCGTCAGCTAGCTCTGCACAAGGGGGTTGCCAGTATTTTGCAAAGAGAGTGTTCCTTAAAACTGGAAAATGGGAAATAACACTGAAGTGAAAATAAATGAAATGCAAAACACCCAGCACATGTGCAAATGGCTTTAGTGCAGTTAAAGCAGTTAACTTAGAGGTCATAAAGGAGAAACATATCAACACTACACCTCCTTTTTTGAGCATCCAATACCCAGTATGAAAAACTGACAGTGCTTGATCAGTGGAAAATATTTCTCAAAGAAGACCTTTCAGCCTTGTTGGATACAAGATTCTTAAGTGTGTATTCTGGTGTGTGTTGTTCTTGTAACTCCACAGCTGACCTTACAGTCACCATCCCATTGGGCAAAGGCAGGCACTGAAACCAGGGGTGCTTTGGTTCTTATCCAACATGTACCAAACTGTTGGTATGAATCAACATTAAAATATAATTGGGCATGTTTTCCTTTTATTAAGAAACATATTCAGTACAACAGTTCCAGTTGTCAAAAGCTGCCCCTGGACTACACAGCAAGTTGCTTCCTTCTAACCTGCAGAGAAGAAAAGATTATGGTTGGTATCACTACAACAGACAAAACTTGGCTAAGCCTGTCTGACCTTCCACAGGGACTGCTTCTCTTAGCAGCAGGTGAATTGTTCCTGAACCTAGTTCCTTCCTGAAACAAAGTTATAAGAGAGACAAGGATGAAGGTGGTAGTAGCAGGGCAGGTTCACTGAAAATGGCGGAATAAACAAAGAAAGGTTGCTTCCATATAGCCCACAGGGTGCATCCATTCCTGAGAAGAGACAAAGGCAGCAGGACCATGAAAGACAGAAGAAAGTGTGGAACAGGGGGCAGAAGGAGAACAATAGTTATCTATCCTCATTGCCTATGGAGGCAAGGTTTATACAGTGTTTGTGTTCCCTCCTAATAGCATTTGAATCTACTGGCAAATAGAGATACATTCTCAGAAGCCTCTAACAGTAAGCAGCTGGCTAAAGACAGTCATCCCCAATTTATTGTCCAAATTCGGAGAAAGCACGCTGTGAACACACCTTATGAGAAAGCAACAAATCCGTGCAGAGAGAGACCTCACACGTTCTCCAGCCACCCAAAAAGCATACATCTTCTTAGACCACACAAGTCAGTCAACCCACAGAACACAAATCTGTAGGAAATCAGGATTCATTAGTTCCAGTACTTCTGGAGCAAGATGTTTTTCTGAGGATGGTTTATCATTGTGGGTCTGAGAGGCACTGGAGAATTTTATGTTTTATATCTTTGGGCCAAATTAGGTTAATTTTCATTCTTCTGTTTCTCCCAGTCTTCAGGGCAATATGGGTGCCCAAGGTCCTACCTCTGAGTGAACTCCTCATGGTTTGGTCTTGAAGTCCACATCCTACCAGGGCTGACATCTGGCCCAGAGAAGCTGCTCTGCAAAGACGCTGTGTGAAAAAGAGGAACTTATATTTTGCTGACCCAGTCACAGTGGAAAAGTAAACACAAAAGAAGAAGAGATACCTTTGTCAAAGACCCACCAAAATGACAGTGTTTTTTAAGCTGCCACATTGATTCCTGGCATCAGGTAACAGGCTGAAAGAATTAACTACCCCTTTCAGCCCCTATGACATCCATATGTCTACCCACCCTTTCTGACATGTGAAATTCCTGCACTGAGCACCCCGCTAGAATGAAGGGACAAGCAGGCATCAGAGACAAAATAAGTATATGCAACCACAAGAAAGGAAAGGAGGAGAGAGGTGTGATGAACTCAGCCATTTGGACTTGTGAGGCTCCTTACTGCTTATCTTTTCTATCAGAATGGAGGTCTACATGGCACATGAACATCTCTTGTCACAAAATCATCCTTCCACCCCACCTTTGGTCACACTGGAGGCAGCACAAAGGCAGAGCACGCCACTGCAATATTTCTTAGGTTTGTCCAAAGGGCCTATGTCTTCCCTCAAGTAATGGGAGAGGTAGAATGACATGAGAAGTGCCTGTACTACATGCCTAAAACAGAGAGTGGGTTTGCCTGGTGTGAGTTCTTGCTGCTGTCATCAGCTATGTAAGGCTGATGGGATTTTGCATTTTCTGTCGTCTCCCTTTTCTGCAGGGGCTGGTATTCCCCTGCCCCACTGTGGCAGAGGACACTGGCATCCAGAGATGGTGACACGAGGAGAAGGAGAGAGGATTATAGCCCTTGGAGATTCTTTCTCCTTTTGTGGTGGAAAATTGTCTGGTTTATAACTAAAGTTGAGCTGTCTAAAGACCTCTATTGTTTCTCAGAAGTGACATTCATTTTATTGAAACACTAAGGGCTGAGAAAGATACTGTAAGAAGGGAAAATGAAAGAATTGAGCAGAACCTGCTAGGAATGAAAAGCCAACACTTCTGGAGGTGTGCTTGATAAAGGGCCCCTTTCCTAGAGCTTACATTTATTTCCCCAATTACAAAATTACAAAATCACAAGCACACACCTGCAAAGGGCTCCCATTAGCATCATGCCTACTTCAAAAGCTGGACTCACTGATGTTAGACTGCTGACTACACGTGAGCGTAGTCATCCAGGGCTTCAAATCCTGTTCCTTCCCTTCATAACCCACCCAGTTGCCTCAGTCAGGTTTATTACAACATCTACCACTACCCTCAGCCCTTCTCCCCCAACACTTTCTACCTCCACATGGTTGCCCTTCACTGGTTTTCTTCTGTCCAATAACCACAACACTGCTTTCAGATGCCACACTTTTTATTAGGCCAGAGAAAACACACATGGGTGCTGGTTTATGTAGAGACTAGTCTGATAAAGGTTTCTTACAGCCAGAAAAGTTGGTTTATTTCGAATGGTATCTCTCAGCAATTCTTCAGGTTTAACTGACTCACTTCTCCAGCTGACTCATTGCAAGCTCCCAGCTCCACAGATATCTGGGAACTGAAGCTGATTACCAGGTCACAAAACCTACACAGCATTTGGAGAACTTCTCCCAAATCATTAGGCAGACTGTTTCGGGCCAGCCCATTTATATATATTTCTGATTTTCAGAATGATGTCTTTCACAAGAAAATTGCAAAGCAATTAGCTTAGCTCAAACACCTACAGTAATACTGCCCTTGAGTTTGTAACAAATATTTCAAATAATTAGAACATATTTCTGTGCCTTCTAGAACGCACGTAATTAACAAATGTATTAATCATGACTCCTTTCCTAAAAGGAAACTGCAGAAGTAGCTAAAACCAAATGAAACCACACTTTCCCTTGGTGCTGCGAAAGAACATTTTGTTTGTTACATGGTATTTTCTTCCCAGTCTTTCAAAAACTCAGGCAGGCTTTGGAGAACACAAGAGTGTGGGTCCAAGCACAAACGTTTCTCAAATATCTGAAAAGCCAAGGGAAGAGAGGAAGCTAGGAAAGAGTTAAACTGGAGGGCCAGGACAAATGGAATACAGGACACTTGAGATACACTGTGGTATCAAAAGTATTCTTAAGAGGCTTCTTCATGCATCACAAATGTCTGCTGGAGTTTTGCTATTGATTTAATAAAAACCCTGGATACTAGGACAGTCAGTAGCTCAAACTCTTGATCTAGACTTTGGATACAGCATTTTAAACCAGTGATCAGTGGGTATTTACTGTGTCACACTATATTTGAATCTGCATTTGTACCTTCATTCTCTACAGCATCTTTGTTTACATGTATTGCTTTGCATTGTAATTTTTCACTTTTGCATATATGCTGACCTTCTCGTTTCATTGACATTTCTGTACTTACTGTTTTAAAATCACTTGTTTTATCAAAGTCTCTCCTTATAGTTTCACTTAATTTTATTTCTTGATGTATATTCTCCAGATGAGACATTTGTCAAACTGCCGGTTTCTTTTTCTTACCCTATTCTTATTTCTAAAATTAGGTCACATTTTGTGAGGTTTCATTGTTTGGGGAGGAGAGAGAACTATGTGTATTAAAGAACATTAATCTCTGATATTTCTGGATTTGTCATTTGTTATTCCAAACTTTCGCAGTACTAGGAGAGATTTCTTCCATCTTCAGTGTTCTTGCCTATCTTATTTAATTTCAGATTTTCTCTGCTGAAATCATCCTGCACAGAAGATACCAATGTCAGAAAGTTTCTTTATAATCCTAAACTTTAGGGGAGCCCTTAGGATATGTATATATTCAATGTAAATTATGCATACTTACTTACCTGTTAATGTTCTGTTCCTAGCTGACCTTGTATTTTCTCTATCTTTTGAAAACAGTCCAATTTTATCTGTGTCTCTCTTTAATATCAAATTGTCAGAGGCAATAACAGTACTGGAAAGTCAGACTACAAATTCCTTAGTCACAGAAGAAAGGGAGAAATTTTGCCTATGCTAATATTTACCAAAGGCTTCCTTTAGGAAACTTCATCATAACCCATATTTTTACTTAAGGTTTTAAATTTTGGAGAAAGTAAAATTTGTAGTTTGCTTTTTACTACTATACACACTGATCTGAGAGACTTATGCATATCTGAATATTGCTATTTTAATTTTTACAATGAAAAGTGAATTATTAAATTATCCAAACTTTCTTCCTGCAGCGAATGTGCTCCAACACTGTGGAAATTGAACCAACTTTTTCACCTGAAATTATTTCTTGTTAGTGTTATTGGCATACTAGTGCCAATCTGTAAGGAAGAGAAATCTCCTATGCTTGTAATGACTCATCCCTGTGCACAGGAAAAATGCAAGAGCTGTGAGTGGAAAGAGGAGACAAAAGAAGGAAAAGAAAGGAAGCGAGGAAAGCTTCAGGACAATGGTTAGGTTGGAGGGAACAAAGAAGAAAATGGGACAATGACAGCCTAGAAGGACAGAAACATTAGCATAAAAGGAGAAGAAAGGTATGCAGATTAGCAAGAAGAACAAGATGAGGGAAGACTTGCAGAGGAAGAGAGGGAGAAAACTGGGAATGACCAAAGGTCAGTATAATTTTAAAGGTTGATTGTTACTTTTTCAGTGTTTTGTTGGTGGTTTTTTTTGGTTTTTTTTGGTTTTGAGATCTGAAATTAAAATTTGCAAGCTTCTTGTGTCCATATGTATATCCATGGCTGGACAGCCACATACCCACACATATGACTGTAAAGGGAGGAGGGGACTCAGCAGGAGACCAGAACTTGCATGGCAAAGCCAGAATCCATGGTAGGCCCACACTGGCTTGCCTCTGCAACTTCAGTCCCCAGACACGGGATGTACATCCACCTCAGTCAATGTACATGAACAGGTAGCACTTAGAACAGTCCTTCTTTCCTTCCTTATGCAAAGTGCAAGCAGGAACATTATTAATGACACAATAGCAAGCCCTGCTACACATATATTAACTTTCTTATGGGAGTTGCCAAGTACTATGGATGTCTCTTGTAAAACACTCAGTATTCCAGAGCTTTACGAGCAATATTGATTCTATCTTCAACTTCTCTCTAAAACAGGTGGTGTTAACCTGATGTAATAGAAAAGGGAGGAAGACATAGGAGAAATGATAGCCAAATATGCCCAATAATTTCAGGTGTTTGATTTCAAATGCCTCAGGACTGATATTCCAGGCTGCATCACAATATACAGCACCTGATATATTCTGGAGGAGCTTGCAGTGACTTCAGTGGCAGGCAGAAATTGAATCACTCTGTCAGGCCTGTATTGTGCATCTCTTGGGGAGCAGGGTAATAAGACAGGGAGCCTCTGAGTTTCCAGAGCAGCATTGGCTGCCTAAAGTGCTCAAATGTTCCTTTTTCTCCTGAATCTCTTTGCCTTTACTTATGTTTAGACATTGCAGCAGAGGAGCCAAAATCTAGTAAAAAGCACAGCACAGACAGCACAGCATGTAACCAAACAGAATACGGTGGTTTGTACTTGCAAAGTAATTCCTTAAATTCAGTCTCAGATGTCTCACTCTGCTTTATGTTTGTATAACCTCTGCCAGTCAGGAAAAGTTAGTCTCCAGTCCTGTCATACTCAACTGGTGACTTCCTGTGCTTGGTTTGCACGCAAACCACTTTTCATGGATCAGGCTGCATCCTTCAGAAGTTATTTGAAACTTGACCACAGCCAGTTTTGTCACCTGGCAAGACCAGCAGTCACCAGCAAATTAAAGCATATATTTCACTGTTAACAGTCACAGTTATATATGCAAGGGAATTCTTTAGTTAGCAGTTATTCCTCTTCAAATAGCTATGGGATGCTAAAGCCATTTAGCCACCTAAAAAGTGAATTAACTTGCAAGAATTATTTGTAGATATTTCAAGCATGTCCTGAGCCTGCAAACACCTTGCTTTTAGCATAGAGCTGGAGGCTTTCACCTTGGAGTCTGTTTTTTTCTGTTGTGTGTAAACATAGTATAAAACCCTAGAGTATTTTCAGAGGACTCACTTAGAAAGGGTAACCAGAGCAGTGTTTTAAGCATTTTTTTAAACTTTGGTCATCTTTTTTTTTTTTTGGATATAAAATACATGATCATCACCCGATTTCAATTTAATGAAAAAGTACAAACAGGGCATGAATGGTATTGAGTTTACAAACATCTATTAAAATGAGGTTTATAAATTGGTGGTGATTTTAGCCATTGGTTCAACCCAAAATCTAATTGAAATTTGGACCATAAAATTATGGTTAGAACTAACCACAGTGATGTCACAATTTGTCACTGAAGCGGTGGAAAAAATCAAAAAGACTTAGGTCATAAGTCTGACCAAAACAAATTTCTAGGTCTAGCGGAATAAGCCATTCCTTTCACTACCAGTCAGCTCTTTCTCCAGAGTTTAAATTCACATCCCTGAAAGTCAATTACACCTTTATTACTCTTAATATATGTAATACGTCTTTAATCCAGGAAGCTTGTATTAAGAGGAAGTATTCAGGGTGCTTTTCAAATACATGCCAGTAGCACATTTTTCAAACAAAGTGCAATGAATTTCCATTTTGTTTATACCTTCTTCCTTGGCAGATTACTTCCCTTCATGAATGCAGATGGTTTGCACATTTGATTAATATTTCATTATGGTATTGTATCACCTGAAATAGATGGCTGTGGTGTATTACTAAACTTCAAAATACATAATAAATTGAAACTGTCAGCTGCTTAAACAGATCAAACCCAGCCTCAAAGTAATACTTCCATCCAAGTGCAGGTGACTCAAGGTTAGCAGGTAGTCAGGAGACATGGGCAACACCCCCATCTATATCATCTACTGCCCACTGGCAGACTGTTCTCCAAATATTCTTCTTGTTTCCATTTTAGGGGTGAACTGTAAGGCCATGTGCTTGCTCAGAGGTAGAATTCCAGTTCTGTATGTGCTGAAGCACCTCTCTCAGAAGAACACAACTTCTCTACCTTGCCCTTGGTTCCTGCAATGTATCAGCTGAACTGGTTGGGATCCTTTTCCAAAAGAAATTCAAAGCTTTTTCCAAGATTATTTAAAAATTCTAATTCCTGGGAAAATACCCTCAGGATAGAAGGCGTGTGTAGGTGTGTGAGAGGCATGTGTGGTTTTTTCCCTTTCCAGCACAGCTAGCAAAACAGTAGTCAAAGTAACCCCCTGGTACCTCCAGCCTGAATTAAATTGGGGGCTTACAGCAAGACCTCTCCCAAGCATTTTCACTGCTTGCTGGTTAAAGGCTTTCATCTTCTTAGTTTTTTCTTTTACACTAAAGGGTGAAGATGGAGAAAAATGGATCTAAAGATTTTGCTTTAGACTAATGCATTTTCCTGTGCATTCTTTGGCCCACGGTATTGATTGCACTGGGCAAGACTCCTCAGTAACATCAGTGAGTGCGCAAAGAGTGTCCATGCAGTCAATGAGCCACTGTTGGAGCAGCTACTGTTCAACAACAGTGGAAAGCATGTCTGTGCTGGCAGCTTGCATGGATGTTTTAAGATCCTGCACCTTCAGAGAAAGATATGGGAGTCAAACTAAGGTACCTTCACATTGAAGATATATTTGCCACAGCAAACTCACATCAGCACTTTGGTGTACCTAACAAAGACCCTCAGACAGCTGAAGAGACTATGCGAGGTGCAGGGACCACAGCAGGAACAGAGACAGTGGCCAGGATGTGCTGCAGAGATGCCTCACCCTACACACCCACAGCAACAGCACAGCCTGGGCTGCAAAAACACAAACATCTGTAAAATTACAAATAATTGAAGACTTAGTAAACTTTTTTTCTCTCCCCCCTTTGCTTCTGTAATGCATCCAGATGACCTTAATTTGTAATTTAGGAGAGGCTTAATTACTGTAATTGTTAAGAAAAGTTAATTTAAATGCTTACAGAGTCAGTGACCCAACATGCTCAATGAACTACTAAGGTAGGGCACAGAAGAATGTAATCTTAATGTACTGAATTCCTTTCCTTCAGGCAAATACAGGGCCAAGTGTTCAAAGCTGCTTCTTAAATTGCACATACAACATCTGAGGAGACTTCTGCCTACGTGTAAGAAACGGGATTTGCATGCACAAATACATAATTTAATTTAAACATATCTATATGTTACGTTCACACTAAGGGAGCATGCAAAAAAAAGCACCCAGGTAAACACTGCAGGCAGTTTTCTGTGCTCTTTCACGTGAATAAAAATACTAAATACTGTACCATAATACTTCTGAGCTTGTCCTTTAGAGTACCCGGTGAAATGCGAACTTTGGCTTCTGCATCTATATCTGCAGCTTGTGATGTGCTGGTTTGATGGAGCCTGTGCTTTCCTTGCAGCAGTGCTGCTAAGCTTAGTTATTGACTGGCATATTTTGAGATTCTTGATTCCTGGGAACATTAGGAACATTGGTCCTTCTTTAAATATAGTTACGAACCACTCCCAGTCAGGTAATTTTCTAAAAATCTTAGGAACCTTCTTTAGTCTTGGGTTTTTCAGTCTTCCTGAACACTTTTTTACCCTCTTTCTTTAGACTAAAGTAGGCATTTCCATCCCCTCCAGGGCAACACACTTCAAATCCTGTTCTCCAGGTGGGTAATAAGAGTGTTCCGGTACTGGAAGACCACACTCAGCAATTTCAACAACTCTGTCAGTGCTTGGGAAGCCTAGAAAAAGAATTATTTGA
Organism: Corvus brachyrhynchos; assembly: GCF_000691975.1. Classification (NCBI taxonomy): domain Eukaryota; kingdom Metazoa; phylum Chordata; class Aves; order Passeriformes; family Corvidae; genus Corvus; species Corvus brachyrhynchos. The sequence goes on from NW_008238464.1 coordinate 5,623,755, forward strand.
ATTCAGAGTGGTCGAGGGGTGGGCATGCCAAGCAGATTAGGAGAAAAACCTTGTGAGGAAACACTGGAGTCTGAGGAGGAGGAGAAAAACTGGGACTGGGAGCTGGATAGCAAATCTGGGAATGGATGCTGTGAAGCAAGATGAAAACAAGATTGAACAAGATTGTAGTGAAGGGGACATGGGGGCAAGACACTGGGTGCAGGTACCACTGTGGTGAGAGATGATGGGGGACTAGGGAGGTGCATGGGCTTAGGAAGTGGTGCAGAGGGCTGTGCTGAAGAGTGCAAGGAAATCTGTCACTCAGATAATGACTGCAGAGAGTGCCAAAAGAGAGGGAACTGAGGTGGCACAGGGAACTGTAATGCTGGCCCAGCATCAGTAAAGAGTTCACAGCAGAATGGGTTCTGCTGTGTATGTTTTATCTACATATTACCAGAAGCAAAAATGGTATTACAAGACATAAGAAAGCCCCAGAAGTCCTAGTTTATATTGTGAACAGTTTGAACTGCCCTTAACATCTCTATTTTATCAGAGTTACACTGTAGTACAACAAGCTGAAATGTAAACAGTCTGGATATAAGTAGCAATGATTAATTAGTCATTTTCTCAGAAATGCCTCATCCAAAGAGCACCAGCTGTATTCCCATTAAATGCACAAAGAAATCTACTCTTCATTACAAAAGCTGCATTTTCCATAAGGCTCCCTGAATTTCCCCCCAAAGCTCTAAACATCCTCCTTTGCCACCACAAACTCAGCAGACATAGCTACTCCAGCGAAATTCATGAATCATCAGGGGATTGTCCAAGAAAGTGAATTTGGTGAAAGCAGGACTGACCAGCTATTGGGGCTGCCTAGGGCCTGGGTCAGGCTGTGTAGCTGTGAAGGTGCCCTGACACCTTGGGGCTATGCCAGGCAGTCAAAAGGGGGATGGCAGACCCTACACTCTGGCAGTAAATCAGCTTCAGTCTGGTAAGATTCTGACACACAAGTATAGCCACTTGGAGCTGTGAGGAGACTTCTGCCTGACAAGTGGTAGATATTCGGTGCTTTAGACGTGGCTTACAGAACTCGGTATTATGGCATGAAGTTTCCAAACACAAGGTATTTTTCTCAGTTTTCAGTGCATGTTGTTCACTGACATCAGCTAGGCTCTTATCTTCACACAGGCAAAAAGGACAGCTAGCATCACCCATCTTTCTTGATCTCTGGTCACTGATGGGTCAGTCTTTTTAGCCTCCGAAAATTCCTACCTGTTCTTATAATCTCTTGACCACTATTTCCAGCACATTTTTTCAAGGTTACCACAATCAGCAAGTCTTAATTTATTCCCTTACCACACTAAAGGCATAGGCTGATAAATGCACAGTCCTGCATTAAGACCTTGATCCACATAGGCTGATGATTAAAACTCTCTTGGGACCTCTCCCAGTGACCAAAACACCTGGGTCCTTTGGCAGGCACTGGATCAAACCATGCAGCTCAATAACCCTTCAGGAAAAAAATAATTACTGAAACGTAATGAGTCTAGAGTCAGTTCAGACCTTGCCATGCCCCCTGACTTCAGCTGCTATTTCACAGATGAGCAGACCTCTCACAAGCCTTGTGTTGTTTCTGCCAGCCCCACTCAGAAGCCCCAGACACTGAGGGCATGTCAGGGGGTAGCCACCTATTGTTAGACAAGACAAACCCACAATTAATCTCATTCTTTCCTTGTGTACGTGTGGTAAATTTAAAAATAGGTACATTTTGTAGACTTGCAATTCCATGGTGACTGCTGGAGGCAAAATCTGGGCCACACACAATATTATGTCACTGTGATCCATCTGTATTTGTAAAGATGAAAACATTAGTCAGTGTGGACAGATTTCATATCTAAAGAAATGAAGATGTTTTACTGGTGAGTGGCTAAAAGTCAAGGTTCTGTGAAATACTTGCTAATTCTCCAGTACTTAAAATTGGTTTTTCATCGTATGACGTTAACTTCATCTGTAAATATGCCGGTCTGTTGGTAGATTAGTTGCCCTTTTTCACTTGGTGTGATTTATTTATTCACTCTCCAGAGCCTAATTACATCTTCACTTTTCTATAATAAGTTTGAACTCTTTGCCTGGAGACTTAACCTGCAAGATCTGGGGGCATAAAACTTAATCATCTTTGATAATTATATGATGGCACTCCTGAAAATTAAGTTAGAGCAGCTGCAAAACATGTGAAACAATGAGACTTATCTATATTATAGTCCTGATGAAGTCTTGTAGAAACTTTACAATATGCTTTATTGACCTTCTCTAGGGTACTATAATGATACATCCTATGTTAGATCTACATCACTGTAATTGAATTTTAGAGAATTTCTGTGCTGACACAAAAATTGAATCTGCTCCCTGGTGCTTTTTCTTTCAATACAATCTAAATCCTTTTTTCATTCCTCCTTTCAATTATGAAGGTGGGGAGACTACAGAAAGTGTTATCAGTCTTCCTTGGCCTAGAGCCCTTTGCTTATGCTAACATTTTCCCATTGGAGACCAAATAGTGACTTTACTTTGTGCAGGATGGGCTCAGGAAGTTTTCTACTGCTTTACATATGGCAGGCAAGAGACTGCTACCAGCACACCCTTAATTTCAGCATTCAAGCCCTAGCACAGCTCTCTATTATCCAGCTGCCTGTCCCCAGCTGTCCCACTGTGCCTTATGCAGCTCATTCCTGCAAGGAGACATGGATGGTCTTCCTCCCTGTGCAATGCTGGCTGAGTGGGGCGGGCTGACCTCCCCAGGGCAACCCTCTCCTGGCATGGCTTAGCCCAGGTGAATTAACTTTAGACATATCTACTGCACTTGGAACACATCAGAGGTTTTGGGGCAGCCTGTAATGCACCTTCAGTTTTGGCACATCTCTACTGACTTTGAGAAAGGTCATAGGGATGTTTGAACCTGGTGGTGGTTCTGCAAGTGGTTGTTGCAGCTCCCTCTCTCTTCATGTCAGGGTACTTTTGCACATATTTTGTTAATAAGTATAGACAAAAAAAGATCAAGAAGGAGTACCAATATGATTTTTAAAAAGCCAGCTTCAAGAACCCAGTTGACTGGAGTTCACTCTGAAAGGTGCAGCCAAACCACTTTCTCTTTCCAACCTATTAATGGCTTTCAGTAACCGTGAGTGAGAGCACATGCAACAATGAGTACATGGCACTTCTCCTGCTGGGACATCAGGTTAGCTAGCTTTCTCTGGACAGTGACTGAAGATCACATCTTCTCTTTTGTCCCAGCTATGCTGGATTTCTCCTTACCTCTCTGCATTTAAGAAAAACAGTCTAAGTGAATTTATAAGACAACTTTTATGATAGGAAGAAATTGCTTCAGTAGGATTCTTTAGCTGATGCAAATGCGTGTTACTCATTACCTGTCTCCTATGCAGTGAAACCTTTCGAAGGCACAAGCTCTCCCTCCTTCCCTCTGCATGAATTCCTCAAGGGACAGTGCCACTGCCAGGGCTGTGGCATATCCCAGGAGTGCACACACTATTTACTTTCAAGGCTCTCCACTACAGTCCATTTACTTCTGCATAGAGCACAACAGAGCTATAGAGAAGAAAACATAAGGAGCACAGTTGCTTAATACAGTGGGGTATTGAAGCTTGACTTGCACTGTTGTGCCCTGGTACAGTTGTTCCACGGAGTCTATTTTGTACCTGTCCATGTCAAATCAATATCCAGCGGCCTCATGAATTCCCATACATGCTCAGGAGCTGTCTGGCTTCAAATTAGTCTGCTCCCTTATCTCTCCTCTCTCATGAAGAGTGGCAGAACTGTGTAATAAAACCTTTAAAACTGGATCTGGTTGAATTAATTTGCAACAATTCTTAAGTGAAACTAGAGAGTCCTCCTCTTGCTGCCTTTCTGATTTTTCCTTTCTTCTGGAATTGTCAACACAAATAACAATACTAAAATCTGTCACTTTCTATAAATTTTCTACTTTATACAGAATCACAATAACAATGTTGGGGGGAAAAAAGAATTTCTCTATTTAAAACAATACCATTTTTGCACTCTTTTGGGCACCTCTGATCCTCTGCAGGCTCCTCACATCTCCTCTTCCCATTCTTGTAAAATGCAAAACACAGAAGCCTTTGTCACCTCTTTTCTTGTTGTTAAAATGCAAAACACAGAAGCCTTTGTCACCTCTGTGTTTGAAGGAAAAGATTTATTTCTTATTATGGTTATTTCTTATTTCTTAATAATGGTTATGTCTAGACTAGAAGTGGCAGCTGGCAAAGAAAACCAGAAAGGGCATGGCAAGTTTATAGCAAAAGCAGTAAATACAGGCAAAAAAATGCACATGGTGTGTCATTATAAACAATTTCTAAAGAAGCCATGTTTTCACTTTATTCTCATCCTAAATAGTTTGTGGTTATCTGTAAGTATGCTACAGATGTAGTTATTGTAACTATAACCATATACACTATGCCAATCTGTATGACTTCAGTAAAAGTTCAGTACATTTGATGAAGTCAGGCACTTGGAGTACCTGCTGGATTTCCACTGTGAAAAGCAAATTTCTACATGTTCCAGAAATGAAGCAAATACCTCATTCCATAAATACTTCAGTGAGTCTTACTTTGTATATATTACATTAATATATTATTGGAGTTTGCCCACAGGAGAACTGGCTTTGCCTCTGGTGCTAAAACAGATAAAGAACTTCAAATAAATAAATACATCATTGATGAAGGTTCCATAATCAATCTTCAAACTAGAAATCAAATTAAATAACTATTTCTAAACCAGTTCATTCTACTGTTCTATTACAAGTAAGGCAGCAATTATAGCACTGTAATCTATATTCATTTTCTTGGCCTTTTATCCAAGACAAATCAAGAGAAGTTAATGTGTTACATAATGGGCTTCAGTAGTCTGGCTTTTGATTTTGGTTGGTTTGGTTTTAATTGGTCTGTTGACACCTTCCAGAGGCTAAGGATTCTGGCAGTATAAAATATGCATTTTGTGCACTTTAGGTATGCTTGTTAAGATGTAGACCTGAAAATTTAGTGGGCTTAGAAATGAAGAATCAGAGGATAATGTTTTCATGTGGCCTAAGGCTTGTATTAATACAAAGAAATAGGACTGCAGTGTTTGGTGTGTGGTTATGCTTTGTGTTAGCCAGTGACAAGTTCTGTGGTACCACACTAGATGAATCCTAGTAGCTCTCTGCCCTTACATGTCATCACAGCACCTGCAGGAAGGGCAGAAGTGTGGGGCAGGATAAAGGGCAGGCTTTTGGTTGGACCAGCTGTCCAAACCTCTGACCTAGGTTCTTCTGGGGTTAGGAACTGCTCCAGGGGAAAACAGTGTGGATACATGCTGTGGATGCTGTGCCACTCCTCTGGGCCTCGCCCCATGAGAAGTTGCCCTGTGTGCAAAGGGTCAAACAAGTGTGACACGAGCTATACACCCCTGCTGTTGTCAAGACACTTCCGTGCTCAGAAGGTGATACGGGAAGGTGAAGTGTGGCCGGTGCTCAGATCCAACTTCTTCCCTCACTCTTTAGGGCATTTCCAGTGGCCATTCAGCCACTTCTTTTAACCAGAACACCATAATACCGTGGTACAGTAAGGTGTTTTTCCAGTTTCATGGATGCTTTTTGTGAAAACTGGTTCCATAGGTATGGAGGTGGGTTGAAACTGCTCTGCCAAATCCATTCCCTGGCTGATGGCAAAGCTGATTAGTGCTCTGGCTTTCATACTCGTAATTCAGGCCAAATGAAACAAAGAAAAGAGCTGTTCTGGGACAAGGCAGCAGTATTGTGTTATACCCTTCAGTAATAAAGTGCCAACCAGCTTGGTGGCCAACTAAACATTTCTATGGCCCAAGGAGGGAATATGTGCTATTGCAAAGTTCATTGGTGGTGCACATGGACTGCCTGGGATGCATCGTGTTTCTGGGTCATGCTGGATTTCAGGATTGGCCCATACCACAGTTTCTCATGATCCCTTCTCAGTGTCTCTTTTCAGAGGGAAATGGGTTTATTGTCATTTGTTGAATTTTAGTGCAAGAGATGGTTGTGAAAATAAACATGCCATATTCTTTAATGGTATTTAGGTTGGTTTTGTGATGCTTGACTAAAATACTACCTAACAACCTATTTCTATAAATCATTAATAGCTTGACTTCAGCAGATTCCATGCAGGATGAAAAAAATTCTAGGATTAGGTCCTGAAAGTACATTTTCTCCAGGTTAACATTTTAGGTTGATTTTGCTTTAATAAATATCTGTATTACCTAGATTACTGAATTTCAGGTCTAGCCTATGCAAACCACTCATAATAATGATTTTGCCTTTCATAATGATTTTCTCCCAAGCCCAGAGTTATTAAAAGGCAGATGAAGTATATTACAAGTCTCATTATATTTCTTGTAAAGCCAGTATTATATATCAGATATGGAGAGATAGATTGTGATACAATTTTCTGAGGGTAGCCTCAGTAAGAATTTGCTGGATCTGTCCCTCTCTCCAGAGAGCCTGCCTGCACAGCAGCAGCCATACACGATGGCTGCCACTCAGAAGTCCGTTCCTTCTGTGATTAGATTTTTTTTACCTTGTGATTTCTACTCTTACAATATTAGATGGAAAGGCATTTAATATGGATAACAAGGTGTAATTAGGTTTCTTCAATAAATTTTTATTGCCTCCCATAATTCTAGTCGGTCCAAGTCTTCTGAAACCATTAGCTTTTTCAGAAAGAGGTCGATGTATTTATTAATTTGCCATGTGTATGAGCCTGTGAATGATAAAATAAGAAAGTAGATGTACAAATTTTACATTCTTCAGACAATGTTGTGATTGTTCTTTCCCTGATGAACTATAAGATTTTTAGCATACCAAATATGTACGAAAAGGAGGGTGGCAGGCTTTTAAACAGAAAAGTAGAGAAACTTCCAGATTCTCATAAAAGGCATACCTTTCAACAAGATTTTTTTTTTTAACTTTATCAATAACTCTCAGTAATAAAGCTCTTTTATTACCTCATCCAACCATGGAAATATTTCTTGTTAAATTAAAAAATCTCCTTCGATGGATGCTAATTTAGTCTCCTTTACTAAATGAAATACCCAGCTATGGGAAAAAGGTAGACCATAACTTGAATAGTAAAAAATGTATTAATGTCACTAATTCTAGTTCAGGAGATACTAAAGTCAGAATGGATTACTGGAAGAAATAACTTTAGAGGAAAGAAGACTTATTATAATTTAAATTATGAAAAATTCTTAATGTCACTAATTCTCTCTCAATCGCTTTTTGTGTAAAAAGCCATCTATCATTAGGATCATTTCACCAGTTGTGGTGACAAATGGGTGCTGATTAAATGAGTGGATGAAGCAAGATTTCTAGTACTGGGTGTAAGAACAGCACTAAAACCTGTACATGTATGTTCCTTTTGCATTTTGGGGCCAAAAATTGTGTCCATTTTCCTTCTTAGATGTTAGCTCCTTGAACATGTGAAAGTCTGAAGTCTCCCGGCAAACACAGATCTCTCATGCAAACTCAGGGACTCTTCACCAGCAGTGTACTCTCTGTCTGCACTTGTAGATGTTTTTAATCCCACTGGAGAGTATATTTTTATATATAAGGAATAATCTAAGCACTGTCTCCTACTTAAGAGGCTAAGAAACATTAAATTATTTTCTTATGTTTGGCATATCAAGTGTGTCAGGAATTTCTTTTTTTTCTGTCTAAAACCCAGGTGTAGAGAGGGCTTTGCAATTTACAGGCTCCAGCCCACGAAGGCTTGGTGTGGGTTACCTCAGTGTGAAGCACATCTCTGAAAGATGCATGGCCTATTTCTCTTCTCTCAAAATAAAATGAAGGAGACCTGCACAGGTCCATTTCACTGAAGTCTGGCATCTGATGGAGTCCTCTGAGTCTGAAAAGGAGAGGGATTTGTCAAGGCTCAGCTATTACAAGCACTGAGAGCTTTTTTGAACTACACTGAGCTCTCAGGTTTGTTCTTCATCAAAGAGCTCCATGTCCCCCCTAGCCACTTCCCACAGCAAGAACTGCAAAAAGAAAGGGAGAATTACTGGAGACAGGTCTGTGATACGCTGATACCTGAAGAGGAGCTGATGCTTTTCTGCTGCTTCTCTGCACCATCACTTCACCTAATATTATTCCCTTCTGGGTGTCTGCTGATCACTTGTAAGGCACAAGGAGAAACACTTTTCTATAATCTAAATGCTTAATTTGTCAATAGCTGTTTCCTACACACACTTTTCTTTGGGCAGGTGGGAGAGGGCAAAGACAGGTGCTTTGATGGTGTAACATTCTCAGGTAACACATTAGCAGGTACAGCTACATCAGCATTTTAATCCAGACCAGGACTGTAATTTTAAAGTGGTGGTCTTGGTGATCCCTGCCCACTGCAGTATGGGGCGTGTCACAGCAAAGCCACTGGGTGTGTGAATGGGGTTCCCTGAAAGACATAAAACCATGTGTGTCTCAGCTGCACACCTAACATGCCCCAGTGTGGTCCTGGGGATCAGACTAGCTGTTATCACCCCTAAGTTGTGTCATGTCAGGTTTCCAACATCACTGGTTTTGCTCTACAAATCCATATTTGTTGAGTTTGTTACTTGTTAAGGTAGACATAGTCTGTCCAGTTCACATACTGAGAGTTAAGGCAGTTTGTGATCTGCAGTCAGAAAGGTGTTATCCTGCTGGATGGTTTGGCAGGAAGGAGCAGAGTGTGACCCTCACTCACAATACAGTGATCTACCTTGAAGCATCCATGGGATATCCAGTGACTGTAGGAATTGGAAATCACAGAATCACAGAATATGCTGAGGCGGAAAGAACCTGTGAGGATCATAGAGTCCAACACCTGGCTCTGCACAGATTTCCAAGAATCACACTCTGTGCCTGAGAGCATTGTTCAAATGCACCTTGAACTCTGTCAGGCTGGTGCTGCGACCACTTCTCTGGTGTGAAAAACCATTTTTTAATATCCAACCCAAACCTCCCCTGGCCTAACAACTTCAGGCCATTCCCTCGGGTCCGGTCACTGGTCATCACAGAGAAGAGATCAGTGTCTGCCCCTCCTTTTCCCTTCATGAGGAAGTTGTAGACTGCAATGAGGCCTCCCCTCAATCTCCTCTTTTCCAGGCTGAACAGATCGAGTGACCTCAGCCACTCTTCAAAAGGCTTCCCATCAAGGCCCTTCACCATCTCCATTGCCCTCCTTTGGATGCTCTCTAATAGTTTTAGTATCTTTTTTATATTGTGGTGACCAAAACATTCTCAATTTCCCCTGATTTTTCCTCTGCCACATTAAAGGTATCATGGTTGGTCTTTCCATGGCATGAGAAATGGCACTTTGATTGAAGCCTCTGTTGCAGTCAATGGGGATCGGATTCAGTGACCCTGCAGATCCCATCCAGCCCTGCTCTTCCCTGCCTTCACCTGGACAAATGTTAGAGGAGAGCAGATGAAAACACTCTCAGAGTGTAGATCAAGAGCTAATGTTGATGCAGGGTGCTGGATTCCCTATTAATTCAATATCCTTTTTCACAAATTTCTTTGTATGGTGGTATTCAGCTACCTTAGAAAGCAGACACTGCTTACATGAATTCTGTTTGCTGGCATTGTAAGGAAGCTGATCTTGAAACACAGTGTCCATTTCTCAAGTGCTTGGGGCATTAACAAGTTTGTACCTGTGCAATTTCCATTAATTTTGTCTGATAGTCTTTAAAAAATGTCACTCCTGCTCAGGGCTGCTGGGTTGCTACTTGAGGGAAAATGCCTGTCTTCAGCCTCATGATTTTCACCAGCACCACATAATAAATCAGAAAGAGACCTTTTTTACCCAGAAAAGATAATTCTGGAATTTAGTTCCTCTGACACAATGCTGCCTAAAGCATGTAGCATTTGCTAGTGTGATGGACTTTCCCCCCCCGACTTTTTGAAAGTGGGAAAGAGAGCCCTGTCTCCATTAACTGTAATGACTTCATTTCTCTCTTCCTTAAAAAAAGCCTTATTTCTCCAACAAAGCACACGACAAAACACATTGATGAATCTTAAGTGATGATTTAATGCAGCTAGAAACTTTCTAAGACCTTCTGTACTTACCTGACTTTGTAGGATAGAAATTGCAGTTCATTAGATGTCCCTCAAATCACTTTCAGCTATGAAGGTGCCAATCAGCTATAGGTCCCTGTGAGCCTCTGGTGGTACCCAGCCATACTCTGAGAATCTCTGGAGGTGCCCAGCTGGCTCAAAAGCCACCCATCCCACCTAAGTTGCCCCCAAGTATGACCCTGTTGCAGAGCCTGCTGGCTCTGGCTCTGACACCACTCGAATTGGGGTATATCCAGCCTCGTAGGCTTAATCTCCCTTTGCAAATCAGTCTTGCAGGTTGGGGAATTGAAAATGGGCCATTTCCAACAACCTTCTGGTGATGGCAACCCAAGGATAATTTTACAACTTGCAGCTCATCCCACAACTTATGCAGCATGCATGTGTGGGTCTGCCCCTCAAATGCGAAACTGTAGTGATTTCTTTCCAAAATTCTTGGTTTTCATCCAGTAGTTGCATATTGCCTGTCCTGCAGTGGGGTACTCTCCAGTCTGACTACAAACCAGCTCTTCCCATCTAGAGCAGACCATCCTGTCCACTCACTTGTGTCATAAACAGGTCTTTTCAGAGCAGTGCAATGGCAGAACATTGTTCCCTTCTCTCTATCTGCCTCTATTTCTACTAGTGCAAACCCACTCTTGCTTCCTTAGTATTTCTCTAGGAAATACTCCTTGCAAAAACCTCCATCTATTTTTCTTTTATTCTCCACAGCCCTGTGGATATTATAAACTTTCCAAATTCTACCATTTCATTATTTAGCTGGGTATGAACACAGAAAACAAGACCAGACTAGGCCTTGGGAGGTGATTTAGTCCATTGCTCTGCCTGAGGCAGGATGATCTGCACTCATGTTGTTCCTGGCATATATTCCTGGCATATATTTGTCTAACCTGTTCTTAAAGGAAACTTTTATCCTCCCCAGGAGCTTATTCCTCACCATATGGGACATTGCCAACAGCCATATAACCCTGCCTGTATTTAGCCCTGTGGTGTGCTAACAAATGGACCTAATCCCCCTGGCAGCAACCAGACCCCTGAAACCCAGGTTTACATAACACACCTAAGACATCACAGCTCTATCACCTGATGGTTTTTGCACTGGTGGTTGCATCCTCTGTTTTCCTGGGCTATGGTACCTCTGGGCTTGTACATCCCCATTTGGCACACTCTTTGCACTGAGACTTGCTAATACAAAATTGATTTTGACAAAGTGGTATCTCTAACCATACCCCTGCCTCTTTTCTTTGGGCTGTGGAAAGAGGTCCCACCTGGGCTGAGTTGTGCTCTTCTCCTCCCTCGCAGATGCTCCTCTCCTTTTGTCTGCCATTTAAAAAAAGTGGCAAATTTAGCTTTGAGGAGTCAAATAATAAAGCTTCTTCAGTCTCTCCCTCTGATGGTGTTTCCTTCTTATGCAAGGTTTTAAAATAGCCCTACTTCTCTTTTCATACAGGGTGGTTTACCCCAAAACCTTATGATGTCTCTTTCAGTAAGCAACAGACAGCTCTTACAAGCCTGCAAAAGTGTCATAGTTGTTTTTTAAGGCAGAATGCACCTGATTCTGATTAGGAAAAAAATACTGGGGTGAATACATAGTGCTTTTTTATAAATGTCTATTGCATTATTATCTTTATGTGCCACTTCATTAGATACCATGAAAGCATAGAAACAAGCACTGAAAATGTGCTTTTCTCTCAGTCACTCATTCACCAACTTCTTCACAAGGCTCTGTAGCACTACTGAGGTGGAGGGGCTGAGCAGCACCAAACCTCCCTGTGTGTGGTTTCTACAGATCAGCCTGTGGCTTGGTGCCCACGGAGCAGACACTACCATGGGACAGCTATGGGGAGTGATTTTTGGAGCACATGCTTGGAGTCTTAGACTGGAAAGCAGTGGTCGATGGGGGCATGCAGGTGCTCTGAAGGGTTATGGATGTGTTTAGGAGGGCATGGAGAAGTAAATGACAGCTGAATGTGTGTGTGTGGGTGGGTGGGTGGGGTGTGAGTGTTGTGGGGCAAGTCTGTTCCAGAGCTAGGCTGCTGCTTCTGCATGTACCAGCTGTTCACAGGGATACACAAACATGCTGAATGATGGACCACTTCCTCCACAGCAGGGCATTTATTCAAGTTTTTGTTGTACATGTTGGAAAACATTCCTCTTTCTCACTGTTGTGGGAACTGGTTACATAGGTGTCCGTAGCATCTTTGGCAGGGATATGCTTCCAAAGGAGAGTTAGACCATGCTGCTTAAGCTGTTGATTTAGCCAAAGAAGATTGAACTGCTGCAGGCCTTAGTTCTCTTTGATTTTTCTTGGCATCCAATTCCTCTTAATACGTTTTCTCCATTACATATTGCCACAAAAGACAGTTTTAAAAAAAAAAACCAACAACACAAATCTGTGTTTCTGTGAAAGTAGACACCAATGCTTCCTTCAAATCTGAAGCTGCCAGGCATCTGAAATTAAAATAGGTAACAGAAGGACACAAACTGAACCCCACTTGTCACAGAAAGTCCTCCCTGGAGGCACTAGACATTGTTCTGCCTTTGCCAGGAAAAAATTCAACTGTTTAGAACTCTTTTTCACAGACAGGTGGAAGCTGATTTGTCATTCTACTTCAGACACTCATGATATATTGGTGGTAGCGTCAGTCCATGCTGTTATTCAACACCTCTCCACAGCTGAGAATTCATGGGAGAAATGCCTCGCTGGCATGCCCAGTCAGCATTTCAGAGATTCAGAGAGTGTACTGATTTCTGTGTGAGCATAAACAAGGCTGGAATAACTGCATGCTTGAAATGTCTTCTTTTCATCTGTAGTAATAAGGGTTTGTGTCAGTAACTCCTGAGATCTGTTTTAACTATTGCCTCCTGCCTCCAGACTCTAAGACTCTTCACCACTCCAGACTCAGTGGTGAAGGATGCAGGTCATAGAATCACAGAATAGTTTGGTTTAGAAAGGACCTTAAAGACTATCTAGTTCCAACCCCTCTGCCAGGGCAGGGATACCTTCCACTACACCAGGTTGCTCAAAGCCCCATCCAAGCCTCTTTGCATTTTGTCTCACAGGCCTGGAGATCATCAGCATCTCAATATACACATATCTGGACAGTGCATCTTCTAGAGTCACAGTCTTTGATAGAAAACTGTCCTTCTGTCTATTAGAGAGCTGATAGAACACTTTTATATTTCAAGACCTGCATTTTGTCATATTAACATTTGTTAGCATGTTCAAGTCAAAGTAAAAGCAAGAAGCAGTAAAGCTTTGTATCTTTTCCCATGTCATTTTGTCAGAAATAATTACAGTAGTTTGGCCCATGTTATTAGTATTACAGGGCTTGGTGATCCATTTGCACAAACAGGCAGCATGAAGAGATTAAATCAGTCTTGGCCCCATTGTCACAGAGGTCACATTACATTGCCTTTCCACCTTTTTGTTGTGTGACTTCCTAAAAAAACATGTGATAGTATTGCTTCTTAATACCAACCTGACTTTCAGGCAAAGTGTATAATTTTCTGTTAATATTTATTAGTTGCCATTACTTACATGGCCATTGTAAAATAATGTTTGGTTATAAAAACCTCTATCACGTCCTGCATTAGTCCAGGATAGGTGAGTTCCTAGATGAATTTTATTGAGAAAACAGTTTATGATATGTTTTCTCTAGGGAAAAAAAAAATCTCCTCTCAAATTTATTTGCATCAGCATTTCTTCTGTGTGCAGATTTTTACAATGCACAGTAGCACCGACATCATGCAAACGTGGTCTGGAAGGGCAACACTGTAGAGTCTGTAGCTTCATTGATTATGTTCAGTTTTAAATTATGTGGTGAAAAGCCTAATGTGCAATACTCTGGACTATATAATTTATGCTCTGCAAATGAGGTATAAATGCTATTTTGCTGGGCCACATTAATGATTTTTGCACAAGGGTGAATTATTACAGAAGGGCGAAGACTGTATGAGCTGGCCTTCCAGTTATAGGCTATAATAATTTGGTTTCTCAGCTGGGAAATAAAGAGAGGAAAATTAGCATAGGAGAAAGAAATACTTCTTTTTTTTCTTTTTTTCTTTTTTTTTTTTTTTTTTTTTTTTTTTTTGTAAATAGAAAGCTGGCTGCATACTAATTTGCATTTCTGCAAATGAAAGAAAATGTGCTTTGATTACATTCAAGAACTTTTGTGTTTCCTTTCTGTAAGTGGTCTAGCAAATAAACACTCTGATTGTAATGCTCATGATGAAGGTAAATCCCAGAGAAGTGTGTGAAGAGTGCAAGCTGATTTGTGGAGGGGTACTCACACAGAAAACCCTGTATGGATGATCACTCTTTCTGTCCAGAATAAACAAATGCCTCCACATATACATCACCCATAGGAAAATGCTGGGCACTGAATACTTGATTAATTACTGTTTTACAGGCAATGCATTTTTTACATAATTTCTCCAGTTAATATCTCTGATGAAAAGGAAATAGCATTTTTAAGATTTTGCTATTGATGCCTTTGGGAGCATAATGCACTGACAAAACCACAAAACCTTCAAATGAATCCTGGATTGTCTAATGGTAAAAAATTGCAATATTTCAACTTGAGAAGTCACTTGAAACTTAACAATGATATCTAAATGGGTATCAAAACTAATTTAAAGTTATAAAAATAAGCACAGGGCACATGAACAGCAGTGGAAAATTTTACTGCCTGTTTTGTTGAATCCTACAAATCTCAGAATCTGAAATTGTGTTTCCTGTAGAAGCAAAAGCTAAAGACACAAAATCTGAAATACTTCCTAATACATTTTCTCTGTACAGGGGCAGATGAGCAGCCCTCCTGTTTACTGAGGCCAGAGGTGATTCGGAGCTGCCACAACAAAGCCCCTCCTCCTCTGGCAGCTATTTGTGAGGCAAGAAGCGAAGGCTGCACCAAAACTGAACTTCAGGAGGGCTCCTTGCCTTCTGCAAAATGTGTAGGCAGCATCTTACTACCACTGAGTGTGATTTCCTATTCATGGCTTAAGTGCATATTAGGGGATAGGTATTGATCTACAAGGAATTGCATTGCACTGGTCTCTACTAGGGGAAAAAAACCCTCATTCTTCCACGTTATTGAGATGACTCAAGTCAGTTGAATTTACTATTTCCTCAAGAGAAACTGTGCCCTTTCAACATGTGATTCATTTCCTCTGCTATTTTGATGGAGTTTGTTGACTTCCATAACCTCATTTACAAAAGCAGGCAGTGACCACAACTTGCAGTTGACCCCAGGAAAAAACTGCTAAGTGGTCAGCTTTTCTAAAGAAAAATACAAAGCAGGTAATAAGAGCGCAGTATGAGGACAGATTATGTCGTGCCACCAAATTTTGCATGGGTCAAGCTGGGTTATCATACCAGGCTGAGTTATCATATTTATTATTTCTGAGTAGAATCTTTGCTGCTTTGCTTTAGAGAGCCAATCAGCCTGTTCAATTCTGTATGCATCCAGAGAAGCTGATAAATAGTGAAACACAAGTAAATAACTAATTTTCTGCCTAGACTGCATATGGAAAAAGTGTTTCTTCAGAAAACTTGGCAAACCATAAAGAGGATTCTGTTTTTTCTTTCTTTCTTTCCTTCTTTCCTCTCCTCCTAGTTCCACCTGGTGTTCCTGTGTGGTATTGTTTTCCTTAGCTACCTTCAATGTTAAATAATTCATAAGTTATATCTACAGTGCTAGATACTTACAGGCCTCCCCTCAGACCAGTTTTCTCTGAACATTTCAGACTGATTTTTTCAGTCCACACAGCCAGAAAATAAGAGTTAGTCTGTAGAAGTGCTAATGTTGGAGCATGATGTATAAGATCGGCATCAAGAGGACTGGGGCACACGGTTACCTGGGAAGGTGAATCCTGAACTGGAAACATTGCTGCATTTCTTGAGCCGGGAATTCCAAGCTGAAGGATACCATTTATGCTATGTATTTAAATCTTGTATCATGCATTAAATAAGGTAACAGCGCTTCTTTGCATACAGAATTTTGTCTTTTCCACCTTTTCAATATTTGCCTATTGCAAACTCAGTGTTGATGTGCTGGAACTGTTATTACCAGGTACTTAGAGAATGCAAATACTACAGCTTTTCTAGAGAGATGAGTCTGACTTTTAAAGATAAATATATAAAGGAGAAGGATAGAAAGCACAGGAAGAAACTAAATACTATGTTTCTTATTCCTTTTTGCTGGCACATGGGAAGCAGTTATCCTAAATGACAGACGGAAGAGCTATAGCTGCAGTGAGTGAAATTTTGTAAGCTCCTCTGTAGGACATAATACTCCATGTGCCTTTGGAGACCTGTCTGATTCCTTCTCTTCCCTTGACATTAAAGTCAAGACACCACAAAACTGATTTTGGTCACATCAAATCAGACATTGGAGTGGGGAGAAGAAAATATTAAGCCATGCCTACTGTCCTTCCAAGAAATAAGTGCTGTACAAATCCTTTTAGCCCTGTAATGGAGGCTGGCTCATACTCATTCTAGAAATCAAGTTCTCACAAGGTGTTCAAATGCTTGCTATGAAAGAAACATCAAAAGATGTCTCATATGTAGCAGACCACACTATAATCCTGATAAGTATGCCCTTATTAGAGTAGAATTTACCTCTTTATTTATTATTCATGAGTGCATTATAGTATCTTCAGAAATATATTCTGCAGCAGGTAATCCAGTATGGGAAAACAAAAATGCGTATGTCTAATTATAAGTGACATTGAAAAGATCCTGTAGCAGCATACTTCCTTGGCACTGGCGAAGTACTGCATTATAGATTAAAACAACACAAACATATTACAGTTTGTAGAGTGTTTCACTGTTATAGGATGTATGTTGCTAAGAAACAAAATTGAAACATCTCTTTTGAACCTGAAGCCTCTTGTGAGCGTGGTGTTGCATATGTCGTAAATGTTTTTCACTTTAGGATGGATTAAATGCCAGACCAGGAAAAATAGGGAGGGTTCATTAGTCTTGTATGTTTTCCAATCTACTGCCAATGAACCCAACTATTACAGTACTAAAAACTATGTAAGGAGCTTCAGTGTATTCTGGGATGAAGTGTTGACAGCTGCCTGTTTGAATATTAATAATGTCTATCGAATTATTCCATGTGTATATTGTCTGGAGCTTGAAACTGTGGAGACTTCCCTGTAATATGACATCTTTATGTTTCTAAGTACATGCCTGTCTGTGGAGATGGTACCCATTTCATCCCTAGAGATGGCATGCCTCACTATAGAGAAAATGACAGCCTTGTGCTCCATTAAACATTTATTTTGGCAGCATTGTTGGTTGCTGTTTCCCTTCCTCGATGTAACGAAGTCAATGCTGATTGAAAGAACACATGTCCTCTCTCACATATGGCAATTAATCCTCATTCTTCCAAACTTCTACAAATAAAAGTCAAAGTTATTCCTAAACCACATGCAAGAAAAGTTAATTCTACTTAAAAAAAAAAAAGAATTTATTAAGTTAAAAGTGTGGTAGAGAAAGGAAGACTTTTACAGTGCACAGTATTGTTTCATGGGTTAACTGCAGATGCTTTGTTAAATCGATCGTGCATCGATTAGCTGATGGTGAAGCAGCAGTTTCTGCTGGCTGGATGTACTGGTTAAAGGAAAACACTGACAACACAGTGGTTCAGTTCCTGCTGGAGAGGGGACACCTGGAGTTTTCATTTGCAGAGTTGAGAACCAGACACCCGAGGACATGAATACAACTGCTGTGCCTACACAGTACGGGGCACACAGGTGAATGGGCCTCCAGAAAAAACCTGGGCTCCAGGCAAATCAGGTTTCTTGGCTGGTTGCTGCAAGTGGTGTAATATTGATTAGATTAAATATTTATAGAGTAGTGTTTGACTAAAACTGGAAGTATTAACCACCCCCAGTCCCCATGAGGGCACACAAATCCAAGGAATTCTGGTGTTGAGGGAAAGTTTACTGGCAACTTGTCCTTTCAAAGCAACTGCAACACAAGAAGATTAAACAGCTAATTTTAAACTGTTAAAAACCTGGAAATTTGAAATGTATAGGTTAACCACAGCAATCCCTTCTTATTCCCTGCAATGGATTTCTCTAAAGCAACTGTGCAGGCGTCTCACTAGTGGCAGGAGAGCGATGAAATAGTTTATCCTCTCACAAGTAAAGTGCGACAAGCAAATCATTACAGAGGATTAACCATGACGTTGTACCTGGGCCTCTGCTGCCATGCAGCTTTGCCAGATGAGGCATGTCCTGCTTGCAGCTGTGCTGCATCCACAGGGATGTGCCACAAGTAGGGACTGTGATGGATTCACACCAAAGCCAGTCTGTCACTCCCCTCCTCAGCTGGACAGCGGGGAGAAAATACAACAGGCTCGTGAATTGAGATAAGGACAGAAAGAGGTCACTCACCAGTTACCATCATGGACAAAACAGACCTGACTTGGGGAAATTAATTAAATTTTTTACCAATCAAATCAGAGTAAGATAATGAGAAATAATATCAAATCTTAAAAACACCTTCCCCTCACCCCTTCCTTCTTCCTGATCTTAACTCCATCACCAGTTTTCTACTTCCCCCCTCTCAGTGATGCAGGGGGACAGGGAATGGGGCTGTGGTCAGTACATCACACATTGTCTCTGCCACTCCTTCCTCCTCAGAGAGTTGACTCCTCACACTCTTCCCTGCTCCAATGTGGGTCTCTTCCACAGGGTGCAGTCCTGCAGGAACAGGCTGTTCCAGCATGGGTCTCCTCTGGGGTCACAAGTCCTGCCAGCAAACCTGCTCCAGTGTGAGCTCCTCTCTCCACACGTCCACAGGTCCTGCCAGGAGCCTGCTCCAGTGTGGGCTTCCCATGGGGTCACAGACTCCTTCATGTCTCCACCTGCTCTGATGTGGATTCCTCCAGGGATATCTTCTATCTGTAGGTGGATAACTTCTCCACTGTGGACCAACATGGGCTGCAGGGGTCCAGCCTGTCTCTCCATGGTCTTCTCCAGGGGCTCCAGGGGAATCTCAGCTCCGGCACTTGAAGCACCTCCTCCCCCTCCTGGTCCACTGACCTTGGTGTCTGCAGGACTGTTCCTCTCACATATCCTCACTCCTCTCTCCAGCTGCAGTGGCCCAGAGTCTCCCCCTCCCGCTTCTTAAATGTCATCCCAAAAGCCCTACCACCCTTGCCTTGGCCAGCAGTGGGTCTGTCTTGGAGCCCACTGGCATTGACTTCGTAAGACACAAGGGAGCCTTCTGGAAGTCTCTCACAGGAGCCACTCCTGTAGCCCTCCTGCTACCAAAACCTGGCCACGCAAGCCCAATACAGAGACTTTGTCAGATATCCTCAAAGTTGCTGTTAATTTTACATGTGATTTAGTGAGAAGAAATCAACTAACTGGAAAAAGTATTTTGATAAATGTGGTAAACTAATTAATCAGTAACTGAAGTATCTTTCTCTCAATTTTTAACAAAAATCGGTTTTGCTAAGGGAAGAAAATTCAATCATGATTGACAAAGACAAAAGAAATAGAATGTGGGGTTTTATCATCTTACAGAACTGTAACTGACTCCCAGAGAGGGCAGGGAACTATAGTTCACTTTATTCACGACCTGAAAAAGTTCCTCAGGACTAGGATAATATTCCTCTTCAGCCTTTGATGCCATCAAGCTCATTTCCACAAAGATTAGAAGCTCCTTGCAGCATTCAAGTCAAAGCCATTGCAAAGAAGGTAGTCTCATAAATGCTTGAGGCCCTAAAAAAGTTGCGGAAAAAGCTGAACTTTACATTTTATAAAAGCCCAAGATGCATCTTGAAAGCCATGCCCAAGGAAGGTTCTACAATCACATTGGAAGGGCAGTGCCTTGCCAGAAGGGTTGGATTTGTTGCAAGAGCTACACAACACACAATGCCTCTGTCTGTATCTTAAAAAAATCCCAAACTACCAGGAACATGATAAAACTTGTCAGAAAACTGCAGTGATTTGATAGCTGTCATACTGAGACTGGCAATGGACAGCATGTATTCTCAGAAGACACGCCATTTTAATTCATAAGTTCATTGAAACAAAATCACTGTATAATGCAGTAATTTTCCTAATGTCTAGAGTTTTAACATTTATCTGTCATTTTTACAGTCAAAATGCATTCATTTTTTTTTTCTGGGTTATTTTTTGCCTGGAGGAGTTTCATAAAAACACACTGATTATACAGACAAGGTGCAAGGGAGAGGACAGAAGAGCCAGTCAGGGCTGTTGGGGAAGATAAGGCAGGACAGCTGAAGTGTCTGACAGTCCACTGCATCTTTCTGACCCGTGGCCTACATGACCAACATGCATGTAAGGAGATAGCAGAGGTACATGGATGTCATTCTCTTTCCTGATATCAATGTTTCGGTTAAACACAAGGTGAGCAAAGATTTTCTCCTCAGTATTAAAATACTGGCAAAGAGTAATTTGAGTCATACACTCACCTTAACCAGTCTTTTAAGTTGGAATTGAAAATAATCCAGAGTCCAAACGAATGGATTTTCTATGACTGTGTTATATGGGAGAATCTCAGATACCTTCTCCAGACCTCGATGCAAGGGAAGGCTGTCACATGCATGTTGCCAGGTATTGCAACAGCCAATGTACTTTGTACTTTGGGGAAGTGATCCTGCTGTAGCTTCCATAAGCATTTTCAGCCACCAATTCTGTACAATCTGGTTTTTGCCAGGTTACCCTCTCCATGTATAAGAAAAAAACTCTTTAGAGAGTTTATTGCTAGGTTTCTACAGTGGAGGGGGATGTATATGTACATGGATGGATGGATGGATGGACAGAAAGATCAACTGATCTAGGTCAAAAATCTTATTTCCAGTCAAAGCAGCAGAGAGAAGATCCCATAATCAAACTTGTCTATTTTGCAGTTATTTTTGCAGTATTAATAAAATCTTGTATTTTTTATTAGATATACCTGATATTTTAGGTCAAATAAAAGGAAGAAAAGACAGAGCTGACAAGTCCTCCTCCTTTCCTCTGCTTAGTATTAATATAACTCAATTCAGAAATCCAAGAATGCATTAATTTTTTGAATCTAAATATAAATAAAGTGATTAAGTATAACTGAATGATCATTTAAACATATAGAGAAAATGTAGTAGTAAAAATGAACTGGTGTGCATTCCACCATAAGTTTAATTACATTGAATCATTCTAAAATAATAATGCCTATCATTCTTATAATGCTTTCCAGGTTTGGGAAGAACCATAAAAATAAGAGCAACTCATTATTATTTAGTAGGCAAATGTTCCCTCATTATGCAAACTGAATAGTTATTGTGCTGTAGACTCTTAAAAGCAGAGCAAGCATACAAGCAAGAATTGAGAATGATTTCTGTGTAATCAAATCCCATTTGGTAGAAGACTGCAAAAAAAGTTGGGCGTTTTCAAGAGCAGCATGCAAATACATGAATGCAATGCTGAAGGTGCAATGTTCACGTACTGTCCCCAGAAATTGCCTTTAAAACCAACATAGATATAGCTACAGATAGCAAAATCTGTCAGTCTCTCCTGATCTGAACTGAATAGCAAGACAGATCATGCAGGGAAAAGAACCAGGAAAGAAGAACACCCTTTTTTATCTTTAATTGAGACAATGAGTAATACCTAGTACATTGTTGTAATTTAAGGACAACTACAAATGAAGCCTTGGAATGCTTCAGCATCACTCTACTCTCCTGCAACAGTATTTTGCTTTTTTAAAACTCTTCTTGTCTCCAGATACTCTTCACTCTTTACATCCACAGTGGGAGTGAAGCCACTTCCACAGCCTGAAACAGAAGTTGCTTATCAGCTGCCTTGTCAAATACATTCACCAAGGAATGTGTGGCAAAATGTGCAGCTACCCCCCTGTGTGTAAAGCAGCACCTCTGCTTGAGAACCGTGTTAATCACATTACTTACTTAGTTCACAAATAATCACTTCACACTTATAATCTGTAGCTAGATGTTTTGGCAGCTGAGACAGGGAAATTAATAAAATACACATTTGTTTGAAGTAAACCTGTTACATGTTCTCTATCTTTTACCATTCTTTTCCATGGGTTTTATCTCAGGCTTCTGAGAGTTTCATCTTTTTTCTATTTCCAAACTTAATACTCTGAGCATTTATTTTCCCAATATCTAATGTAATATTTCCCATGGTCTCTTTAGCAAGAAGAAAGAAGTATACGTGATGATATTTTTTTTTTCTTTCATTTCCTTTAGGCCTGGCCTGGCCTAACTCTCATTTAGGCCCAGGTACAGGGAGGCGTACAAACACACACTCAACTTTTAAGTGTGAAAATGCTTCTCTTGTCATCAAAGGATTAGGAGGTGTTTTTTCTAGTTGGAGCCCAACTTGCAAGTCTCTTTCTCCTTTCATGAAAGTGTGCTTCTATTGTTTCTAGTCCTTTGTGCCATTTCTGTATAAACCTTTCACTCTCCTAATCTTTGCCCCCCCTTCCTTTTTGCTTACCTATTTTTCATCTCATGTCCCATTTTCCCTCTCCTTCTCTGGTTCCCCATTTCCTGCATCCTCCTCAGTGTCCCTCAGCAATTCCTTCCCTCATTTGCAGTCCTGTAGGGTGGTTGGAGGGCTCCCTGACATCCTCTCCCTTGCAGGGATCTGATGTAGCTTTGTTTCTGCTTCTCTGTGATGGCAACCAGCTCCTGTTTAAGAGGGTGCTTTCCAGGTGGATTACAGCAGATTCCCATTTTAAGTGTGTCAGCAATTTCTTCTATTGAATCATAAATGCTTTGCACATCTGCACCATTTTAAAGCTGTTCCAGTATCAAGGCACCCTCTCATCATCTTTGGGTGCTGGATCTCCAGAATGCCTTGCCTGCTTTGGGGCTATGTAACTGGGTAACTCTGGTGACAGGGTAGTTTGGTTGTAAACTCCGGAGCAACCAGAAGGAAGGAGGGATGAAAAGTGTCCCTCTAATCACTGGAAGTATTCTGGTGTGTAACAGAGCACTTTTGGCTTTTATGTTTTGACAGTGATATTTAAGTTTTCATCTCTGAAGGAAGCAATATGAGGTGCTGAAACAATTACACATTTCATTGCAGGTTTTCCAGTATTTCCCTCTCCTTGCTCCAACAATGCTTTTTACCCTTTAAGGTTCTCCACTACTCCTTTTTCTTAAATTAACAGTTTTACTCCAGAGAAAGTTCAAGTCCTTGATACTGTAGTCCACATTTCTCCAGGAATTGGTATTATGTATAGTTTAAAACTGTTGTGTTTGGTATTCCTATCTTCACTTTCACACACAGAAATTTAGTAAATTTTACTATACAGTGTCTAGATTACCCTTATCACAACAGGTTTAACTTTCTGTATGCATTGGAAGTTAACTGTAGAGTCATGAAGCTGATAGAAGGATTTTGTGCAGCCGTCGTGACATGGCTCTCATAAAAAGACAATTTTAAAAGTGCCACTTAAGAGGGGGATTAGGAGGGCTTCTGCAGGCACTTGGATTGCAATCCTCAATTCCAGAAGCGCTCTGTTGCAGCACAGGCACAGGTACAGAAGACTGGGTTAGGGGTTGGACCACAAATGAAGAATCTCTTTGTCAAGATCACCACGTATTTTAGTTGTAATTTCTGGCTTAAGCAGGGCCCTAAATCATATTAATAGTTGAAAATTAGCCAAAAAGAGACTTGTCAAATGAAATATTTATATGAAGAATAGGGCTTCTTTGGCAGCTTCTCTTAGGAGAAGCTCTGAGCATGGTCCACATGTGCAAGTGGCTGCATGTCATATTTTTAAAACCTCCTGTGGTCAATAAGCACCACGGATGTGTAACTCCAAAATGCCAGGGTCTCTATCCTTACAGCACGGACTGACCACCAGCTCACACAGGACCGAGCACATCCTGCTGCAGCCTTCGGGACGCGGGTACCGCTACAGATTGGACGACACCCGGGAGGGCAGCGGGCTGGGGCACAGAACACCCGGCAGGAATAGGAAGCGCGAACCTCGCTCTTATTTTCCCCTTTTCGGCCCCCACAGGGGTTGGGTACGACACAACAACAATTAAAATACAATTATTTGGGGACGCCCTGGGGCACCGGGGGTGGCGGGGTGAGGCCCCGCGGCCCCG
>NW_008238464.1:5649710-5650405 GCF_000691975.1 Corvus brachyrhynchos
GCCGGTCAGGGGGAGGCAGGAGCCGGCTCCCACCCTCGCTGCCTGCGGGGGAAGTCTCTGGGAACGCTCGGCCGGTCCCGAGCCCGGCGTGTTCCTCCAACCCCGGAATTTCCCCCTCCGCTCCCCGGGCGCTGCCGGTGCGGTTACAACCACACAGAGCCCTCCTGAAAGCCGGAACGGAGCGGGGTTTGAAGCTGAAGCTTCCCCTCTCAAGGGAACGTAATTTCATTTTTATGTATAAGGTGTGTGATTTATCGAAGGCGAGTACTGCAGCGTGTGCATTTATTCATTTAACTCTTCAATCGAGTGCCCAATCTCGCGCCCTATAAAGTCCATGACAAGTGTTTCATTGGCTCAGAGGGAACAAGATCAGTCCTCCCAGTGTTCTGTATTGCTCTTTCATGCGATCTGATAAAATTTACTATTGGACGTCTTCAGGAGACTTGAGAATGGAGACAGTCTTAAGACTGTAAATTAATCTCACTTTTAATGTCATATATATACTGGATATGTTTAATTGTCTTTGATCTTTCACGAAATCCACTTGAGATATAGTTTAGTGTACAGCCTTTTGATTTGAAAAGGTGAGTGTAGAGATTCCTTGTGAAGTTGTATTGCTATAGTAAATGTTTCAATTAATTAATTTCCTACTTTTGGTTTGTTTGGGGTTTTTTCTGATTACTTCTGTTTTGAAG